>NW_018165181.1:1125911-1149276 GCF_001263595.1 Phalaenopsis equestris
GTGTTTGAAATGAGTTTTGATCAATTTTGGGTATTTTGGCAAAATTTGGGAATTTTGGTCAAATTTGGGTCCCAAGGGCAGTTAGGTAATCTGGAGGTGCCTAGGGGCAAAAGACCAAGTTAGGCATTTCACATAGAATTGGATAGATATCCGTTCTAAATGAACCATGGATTAATGTATTGTGAAGATATGGTGTACCCTAGTTCCAAGTCAACACCCAGGGTCAATCCTAAAGCCAAGTAATCCTATAGGGACTCTTCTTGAATTCTCTTATAATGATCTTATCTAATAAATGCTAGAGGTTAAGATCATTATGTGGAATTTCAAGTTGAGTAAAAATAAGAGTTTTGAATTTCTAATGGTGGGGGTACCTTTTCTAATTTTCTAAGACTAGTCAATAGGAAAGTCCTATGGCTAGACCTAGGTTACTAAAGAAGTTTCTAGACCTCAACCAAAAGTAAGGTCAACATAGCATTTTATCAAAACTCCACAGTTAAGTGTACTCGTGCTAGAACAGTTCTAAAATGGGTGATATCTTGAAAAGTTAGACCAATGAGATAAAACTATCAGGCCAATAGGACAGTGAAGATAATATTTTGATGGATAAGAGTTTGAGCTATTACAAATTGTATCAGGGTATTACATCAAGCTGAAGTTAGGAATATGTACTTAATGGACTATATGGGCTAAGAAGATTGACAAAGAATTTAATTAATTAAGTGAGAGATTGTAAAGTCACTTGAGTAAACTCAAGTAGAACTCTTCAATAGCGAGACAGTTTTTGGTGTAACGGTTGGAATTTCATCAGATAATTTTAAAGTTAAGTATACTCATCCAGGAACACTTCTGGGATTGATGAGCTCCTGCGAAGTTAGACCAATGAAATAAAATCTTGAGGCCATTAGACTAAAATGAACACTATTTCAATGGATGAGAGTTTGAACTGTTAAAATATCTAAATTATATCTCTAATATTAGAAAAAGAGAAAGAAGAAAATAATTATTTTTGAATAGTTTGTAATATCTTCATGAATAGATGGAAGTGAAAATGATAAGTTCAAAATAAGGTTAATCTTGATATGTCCTCAAAAATCCTTATTGATAAGTACACATCTCGATGCACATTTGAATTGAAAGGTTCAAAAATAAAATTAGAAAATGCTCATGCTTTAATTTACAATTAAATAAAACACCTCAGAGAGACCAACTAAATGGCATAAAAATGTTCTGATCTGAGTCCAAGTGAGTTCATATCATCCACTTAAAGCATAAATAAAACTTTGGAACATACATTTGAGGCCAAATTATCTCTAAATCTAGCAAGTTAATAGTCAAATCAAGCGTCTTGATGGACGAATCCAACGAGCCTAATATTTCTTAATTTTAATATTATTAAGGCATTCAAAAAATTAAAAAAACTACATTTGATTAAGAAAATCACTTTTGGTCATCTGATAGAGTGTTCATATTCACACATTATTTATAGAGGATGCCACTCCCAAGCTAAACAAATAACCCCCACTCTCTTCATGAAGGACGACTGGACCAGGAAGAGAAGATTGAATAGAGCTTTTAGCTCTTAAGGATTCTAGAGCTCCACTACCACCTGACCACCATCATGAGCCACAACTGCCAGAACACCGTTATCTAGTTGATTTCAAGCCACTGTAACCATGCCAAACCACTGACACCGAACATAACCGATGTGTTGAACCACCTTCATCCTAGGCTGCCACTGTCACCATCGCCAGCTACCGTCATCGTGTCAAACTGCTAATGATGGACCACCGTCATCTGGCTATCACTGCCATTATTGTTCCACCTTCTTCGGGCCATAGTCTTTGTCACCATGCAACCATCATTGAACCACAAATTTCAAGCCACCATAGTCACGCCAAACCACTATTATCGGGACACTGCCATTGTGTTGAATTAGTTTCATTGGGCCACCATGTCCACCTTAGGCCCACCATCATCAGGCCACCATCACCACCATCAAAGAACCATAGACTCAAGCCACTTTAGCGGAGTCAGACCACCATTATCGAGTCATTGTCGCCACTAGACCATTGATGCTAAGCCACCTCCACCACAATCATCTTACCACTGTCGCCGCTATCAAGCCACCTTCGTTGGACCACAGCTGCAAAGCTAGACAATCATAAACATGTTGACGCTACCATAGGACCACTATCACTAGGCCAATGTTGAGGCATAACTGTTAGATCAGTATGTTGACAATGGGCCACAGTATTCGTCGAGATTTTGGCTTCACCCCTAGTCCAAGACCATTATCGTCTACCGATGTTGAGCCAACTCTCAGACAATAATCAATAGATTGTCATCACTATTTTCAAGATGCCATCAGTGGAACATTATCAACGACGTTAGATCATCGTTTCCTTGTCAGTCATCAGTATGGTGAACTGCTGTCATTGTTGGACTATCTCTCTTATCATCCGCTATTTCGGATCACTATCACCGAACTGATGTGGTACAATGTCTTGTGATATCATTATCTTCTATTTTCCACAATGTATGATCATCACCACTAAGCTGTTGCAATGCCTGATCATTTTTTTAGCTAACATCAAACTTGCGGTACACCATCGTCATTGATAAATCACATCATCTAGCCACCATCATCGTTCACATTACATTGTCGTGTAACCATTAACACTTCACAACTGATGTGGATGCCCTATCGTTATCGCTTGATCACTGTCACCTGTCAGTCACCTTTCAGAAATTTTTTTTAAAGATATATTTAATTTAATATGTATATAATTTTTATTTTAAAATATTATTTTAATTTTGAAAGATGAGACCAAATAGATTTCATTTATCTAATAGTTTAGATACTTAAGCACAATGCCACAAGTGATGCGCAATCTCGAAAGATATGCGTATCACTTAATAGTAGACTCAACTATTTAAACTTAGAAATTTAT
Source organism: Phalaenopsis equestris (assembly GCF_001263595.1). Taxonomy (NCBI): domain Eukaryota; kingdom Viridiplantae; phylum Streptophyta; class Magnoliopsida; order Asparagales; family Orchidaceae; genus Phalaenopsis; species Phalaenopsis equestris. The sequence goes on from NW_018165181.1 coordinate 1,128,863, forward strand.
GACTCTTATTTGGTCTGTAGAATTTATGACCGACAATTCTCCTATCTAATATAGAGATTATATAGGGTTTAGATTATCTGGGTTACTAATTTTTCTATAGGGGCGAGCCCCTATATTTAATTACATCTTAGCAACCGAAATCACTTAAGAAAAATTTTAATTAAGATTGAAGTTTCATCTTCAATAATTCAACATTTAGATTTCATGACTGGTCGTAGGAAAATTAAAAGGGAAAAGCTTAATGTGGAACAATTATTTCTGGAATTCATAGGAGTGAAAAGTAAAAATGTCAAAGATACCAAGGAAACCTCGATGACATCTTATATAATTCTATGGCTTGGCTTTATGTCTTTGAATATGAAATTATTCCATGTTGCAATCCTACAATTTATTTAAAGATTTATGCTTATATATGCATGACATACGATCATGCAAATGGTTTAAGATGTTAGAAGTATTTACGTTGCACCGAACAACCTCGGAACCCTAAAAAGAATTAGGACTTATATTGCACGACATATGATCGTACGAAGGCCTAAAAAATAGTATAAGGATTTACGTCGTGCTAAACGAACAACCTTAAAGGTCTAAAGGTTTATGTTATTCAATACTATGAAAGGTTTAGTTGATGATCATCCTTCGCATCACATTGTGGTCCCGACCGTCGTTTGGAAGTTGGCCACCGCTAGTTCACTTCGTCGTCTCGTTCTGTGAACAACCTATTCTAGGCTCCTATCATTATTTGTTTGCTTATTATGTTATTACAACATTAGTTTATCAAAGTTTAAAACATTTTTTTTAATTTCATTTAATTGAAAGTGTTTTGTTATGAAAATTTTGAAGGTTGTTAAAGTTATTCTTTGTCAAAAGTGTGTGTCGATCGTGTATTATAGGGTTCTCCCCAAAAATATGCCTTACATCTGCGATCCTAGGGCTTTTCCCAAGAAAATAATCGAAGTTTTCATCATAGGCATATGTTCTATGTTTTTTACCTTAAGGGTCTTTTCACAAGCAAGAAACATAATAAGTAATAGAATAATAATGTTGCATATATAAACCAAATATATACAACAGAATACAATAAAAGAGAAAATGTTTAAAAAAAAAGTGGTAGTACGTGTCAGTCACTTCTGATGATTTTTCATGAAAGAATTGCAATTATATATTTTATATATAAAACCAGATGGTAATATATGAAAGATTGGAGCTTGGTATAAGAGTTTAAGCTAGGGGTGGGCTCAAACTCAAGACCTATGACCCTGAAAATTCTCGAGGGACTTTCGTTGGCAACCATCAGTCATATGTGCATATAAAGTCCAACATGAGGTAGAAGCTACCAACAAGACAATCAAAGGATTGCAACTTCTAGCCCAATCAAGGTGATTAATAAGTGGACCCGTGGAAAGTAACGCTCAAAATTCTTAATTTGTCATGCCTATAAATAAAGTTAAACTCTTACTTATCAGTAAAAAATATTAGTGGCACGAGCAAAATTTTTTGTTATATATATATGTATTTTTTGTAAATCAGATGGTCCACGAGTTAGTCATACTGTTAGGCTAGAGCTATCAGCAACATAGGAAAACAATGACAGTTTCTCGCCAAGTATTGGTGAATAGTAGTGTCGATCATGCGCCCTCACGAAATCATCGGATCAAGAGACATACTACTCTTTTATCCCATTTTTTTAGCACTAGTTATCTTTTGTATCATCGCCTATTACCCCGTCACCTCCCACTTGTACACTAGCTCGATGATCCACATAAAACTGCCACATCATCAATATTTCCACATAAACATGAGTATTTCCCTAACCAATATCAAAACTATGTGGGAAGACTTAAGGGTGTTTACATACATGCTACTCAACTCCTATGTATTTATATGTCCGATGCCAAACTTTAATCCATTGTATTCATGCCATCTTATTTACGAATGAAAAAGTGTGTTTTGCTTTTAAAATGTAGGTGAAAAAGCAGTATTTGTGATGTGATATAACGAATAAAATCCGGCTGTCCAACATGTGAGCACATAAGAGTTAAATGGTATCAATGTAACGATTAAAGTATGGGTGCTATCTCTGTAGATATACATATGACTTGAGCAGTATATATGTGAATACCTTCGAGGTATACTGCATCACTCCAAGAAGACAGAACTAGCAGACTACATGGTTTCAAGTAATGTACGACATATAACAAGGAAATCCCAAGTTAGCGAGCTCATAAAACCTCCTTCAAGATATGGCTTATAGCAAAAGTTCCAAATCGGCGAGCTATCTAAATATAGATAAGTAACCAAGCAAGAGAAGTGAGTAAGCCAGCCAAAAATAATGAAAAAAACATGTAGTCAACAAAGAAAACCAAGCAGTCAAACAGTAAACCGAGCGGCCAACAAGAGAAACCGAGCAAACCAACCAAGAAATCAAGCAACCAACAAGGAAATCAGGCAGCCAAACAGTAAACCAAGGGTCCAACAAGAGAAACAGAGCAAACCAGCCAAGAAATCAAGCAACCGGCCAAGGAGCAGCACTATGAGTATCCATTCCAACAAAAATACTCAAGGACTATCAGTGAAATAAATTAGAAGCCTTCATATACATAACCACAATCCTTATCCATCTAGATATCTGCCATCCAAACCCCAATTCCTGCATACATGCCATCTTAATCATGTATGAAAAGTTGTATTTCATTTTTCAGGAGTTAAAAGAATGATACCCTTTCTGAAAGATTTGGGTAGCATGAGTGTAATAAAAAGTAAACTATAGGTGTTAGATATGTAAATTTATAGGAGTCGAGTATTATGTACGCAAATACTCCTATTAAATAAAATAACTTTAATTAACTGAAATGCCTTGGTAGGCAATATTATCATTTGATTAATAGGTACGTTTTCATACATGCCACCCAAATTTTCATGTATTAACATAGTTACACTTAACATTCAAGTCAGAAAAAAAAAATCACGAGTAAAAAACAATACATCCCCTCTCTTCTTCTTCCTCTTTTTTTTTTTTATGCATAGTTGTTTGTTTCCAAAATATCATAAGTTAACATATCAAACTTTAAATGTTAGATATGTAAATACGTATGAATGGTGTGACAAATGTGTAAATTTCCCAATCTTAAATATTAAAATAAGTAAATAAAATAGTTAATTCCATTCTTATGTATTTACATATTCAACACCTAACCTCTTACTTTTTTTTATAATATTTATGTCACCTAAATCTTTTATATCACAGGAAACTTGAACTTCAGGCGTTGGACATATATAATTACATATGAATTATGCAAGGATCTTGAAAGTGAAGGGAATATTTTAAAGAAAGGAAGCAAAACAAACCTTCTCAAAGAAATCAAGTTAATCCATAGTGCTATATCTCAAAATCACTTTCCCCTGCAAGATTTATACGCCTTGATAACATTCACATAAAATGCAAGTATTCGTCTAAGCATGTAAACAGGAAATTCATCCATAATCCATGCCAATTAAAGCAAATTTTAGGGGATAAAAAAAAATGATTCTTCTTAAGTATAATCAAAGAGACGGTTTCTGCTGAATGAGATGCCCCACGAATAAACCAAAGAAGAAGGATAAATAGTAAGATTCTTATCCTTAAGATTCTTAACCTCAATGCTCAAAGATGAGCGACTCCAAGTTCTTCACCTCTAGCATTTTCTATTGGAAGCGAGTGATGTAAGCTTGTAGGCTTTCGCCTTCCCCTTGCCTGATTTGAGGCAGTCTCTGTATCCCTCCTTGGCTTTTGTACTTAGCAAAGTGTGCGAGGAAGAGCTTTCAGTACTCAAAGAACGATGGGATGACACCATTCGGTAGGCTATTAAACTATAAGAGCATGACTTCTTTCAGCATAGTCAAGAACAACTGACACTTCATGACGTCATCAACCTACAAGACTCCAACTGTCAACTCAAAAGAGACGAGGTAGTCGACCGGGTCGTTTTCCCTTTATAGGCATCAAAGTGAGGAATTCTAAAATTTGTCGGGGGTCTTGTTTCTAGGAATTTTCGAAAGGTGTTACCCATGATTGGTCAAGTGAGCATTTCTACTCACTCTGCTCGATGTGGGACTGTCGGCATAGATGCGACGCTTTTTGTCGGATGGGAAATGCATGTTCCTTCTGTAGGCCGGTCACCAGGCCAACTGTGGGGTGTTGGCGGATTGTTGAGGGGAGCCTTTTGGGGACGGTTCCTCGAGACCCTTCCTCCATGGCCGGTAGTCAGATGTTCAATATCATGACCGCTCGAAGAACCTCAAACTAGCCAATTATTTACTTTCGCAGTGCTTGGACCTCTTTCTATACGTCTCAACGTATTGTCTCCCCATTGAATTCTTTAGGGCAATCTTTCTGCAGGAACTCTCCTTCATAGTTGGCTCTGCTTCTCGTCTGGGACATGTCCACACTTACTGCGCCACCTTTTAGGACGTTGGATCCAAAATTGTCCTTTGAGAACACGCAGGAGAGTTAGAGCTAGTCGAAGGAGAAAAAAATAAAAGAATAAGCCAAGATTTCACTGCAGAGAGAACAGTCTCTTTACTTATTCTTTTGCCTCATATTTATAGGGCCATATTTATACAATTACAGAAAAAATGGAATAGTTATGGAAATTGTTCTTAATACAATTAATATTCTAATTAATTGTGTAGAATTTATATCATATATGTATTACAATTCAAATTTTAATATGACTGTAATTGGCTGGTCGACCTGCTTGAATTAAATTGGTTGAGGCGACCGGCTAAGTGATGACTACACCTTCCAAAGTAAAGGCCGGTCGACTAAGGTGCCCGATTTAATGGAGATCTTGCACACCGTAGTAAAAGAAGGTCGGCCAATTAGCTCGCGATCAAAGGCTCTTACATGCGCATCTTGATCGATTGGGGACGCATGCATGGTATGTTGATTGAATCTCCTGTGATAATCTATCGGTCGATTATGACGGTGAGATGTCTTAATTATCTGACCGCCATCGAGACCGTTTGATTGCTTTGAGATTCGTGTCAACATTTTTTGTGTATACAAATATATATAAATCATGATATGAAATTATAGCAAGCTTATATTTCATTTAATTTAAACTAACAAGTTATGAGACAATTTTATCAAAAATTTGAATAAATTTATATAACAATTAATATTTGAATAAATTTATACTGATGGTAGCAAATAATAATAACAAAGCATTAATTAAAAAAATCCTATTTTTAAGCTCAATCAGATAAAAGAACAACACTTGCTCACAACATGGCAAAAAACAAAAAACAAAAACACTTAAAAATAGTTTAAACTCAAGTGATACATAGATATTGAAGTTAACAAGAGAACTTGAAAAAAGATTACAATTAAGCAGAAATCAACTTTGGCTCAACATACTCTTTGTACCAACAAAGAAGAGCTTATTGATCTGGCGGAGAAAAACTCTGATTTTGGTATCCCAAACATCTCAGATGGATTGCTTCTTAGCCAAGAGCCTGTTCACCGCCTTCAAGTAGGCTTCGACGCTGGAAACCACAACGTCCAAGTTCTCTCCGCTTGCACTAAAGCTGAAAAGAGAATAGTTTTGATTAAGCATAATAATAATGCAGAGAAATAAGTGGAAGATGAATATCATTTTCATTTAAAAGAAGTTATGAGTTCATAAGCAATTACATATAAATAAAAAGGAGATTTACATACGCACCACACAATTCTTATCTATTTACACATCTTACACCTAAACTCTAATTTTTACATAGATGTCGTCTCACTTGCGCATGAAAAGGTGTATTTCATTTCCAAAAATTAAAATTGTGCCATTTTAGATGTGATACAAAAGATTTGAGTGGAAAAAAATGTAAAAACAAAGTTTGTGGTAGTGCTATGGAAAGTATTAAATCTAATTGTTTTATATTAGGAAGCGTATATATTATGAAGATTGATATTAGGTAACATATATAGAGGATATCTAATTATATGATATTTTTATACTAGGAAGATTGATATTAGGTAATATAATCTTTGTTTGGGGTAGCTGGAGTTTATGTATAAGTTGTTGCTCAATAGTTGTGCCAGGAAGCTGCTACACGGAAGTTATTGTGTGTAAGTTGTGTTTGTTTGTTTAGTGTGGTTGTGGAGCAGTTGTGCTACCGCTGTTTATGAAAAAAACCTATTTGCCTCTCTTGTTGTGATGTTCATAACAGAAGCAATCCAATTTGAATAACTTATATGTGAAAGCAGAAATAAGATTCAACATCCCTAAGAAACCATAAGTTCAAATAGTACAACAACAAAATGAAATCTCTCTAAACGACGAGTAACACAAAAAAGCAAGAGTAAAATTTGTAGCATACTACATCATTTCACTCATTCATTATTGCATTCGTAATTTGTTCTCTCAACTTCATCATCTCCCCAGCACTTTCCCAATCTTGGGTAGAAGACTCAGGTAAATAATTTTAGCCTGTGATAATGATTGCCCTAGTCGATATTCACCTGTCTTAGCAGGGACATACCACCACCACCACCACTAACACCATCACCTCTACACCACATTACCACCACCACTACCAACCCTAACACACCAACACTACCACGCCACACAACCACCACTAACACCACAATATCAACACCACCACAATCCATTAACACCACACCATCACCTCCACACAACATCATTACCACCACCTCCACACCAAACCAACTCCACTACCACAACATCACTGCCGCCACCACCGCCACCACCGTCACCACCGCCACCACCGTCACCACCGCCACCACCGCCACCACCACCACCATAATGTCATCACCTCCTCACCACACTAATAGCACGCCAATACCACCAACCCATCACCACCATGCCATCACCACCACAACCGGATAGAGCATTACCGGACAACCCTAAGTTCGGACAACCACCACAATTCACCGCCACAAAATCACCAACACAAATTTGGGCAACCATAATTTCAGGCAAATCATCAATAAAATTACGAATGAACCACCACAAAAGCAAGTGTTACAAGCAACCACCAGATAATCACGACCACCGTAAACAGATAGAATCATCAACTGAATAGAGCACAGAGCACAAAAAAAATCACAAACTTCAAAATTCTCATCCTCAAAACTTCAACCTACAAATGAGAAAGCCACAAGTCACAAAAAGAAAGCCACAAATCGTAAATTAACTTCAAACCGCAAAGTTAATAGCAGATGATACCGTGGGAGGAAAGAGAACAAAGTAACCAAACATAGTCGAAGATCGGAGGGAAGAGGGAGAAGAGAATAAAGGCAAACCCATGCCACCGGAGTCACAGATCAGAGAGGAGCGAGAGAGACGTGAGAGATATGCGAGAGAGACGTAAGAGAGAAGTGTTACCTTGGGGGAGAAGAAATGCGAGAGAGGGGAGAGATGGGAGATCAGGGTAGCGAAGTAATAAAATTGCAAAAAAAAAAAAAAAGAAAACGCAGGACACAGGAAAATGCGTTTAAACCAGCTTATCCCAAACCGCCACCGTACCACGGTTTCCAAGCGACATGCCCAACGTTTTCAAAACACGCAACGCCAAAAAAGCTGCCCAAACTGGCCCATAAGTAGAGGATATCGAATTATAAGATTCTTTCTATATTAGAAATATTCTTGATTTGTATGTCATAATCCTCTCATATTTATAGAAAGAATTAGAGTTGATTTTTTGTGTCGTGTTGTAACCCTAATTTTGACCGTTTTTTTTTCCTCTCACCACCTGTTGATAGTGGAATAACTCCTCTCTGTGGACGTAGGCAGATTTGCTTCAAATCACGTAAATCACATCGTGTTTGATTGTTTGTTTGTTGTGTGATCTTGTTTTTCACATTGTTTCGCACAACAATTAGACGTTTAAATAAATAGGATTTGGGTTATATGTATGCCGCCCCCAAAAAAGTAATTGAATCAACAAACCTCATTGAATGACCGTTGGGTTTCCCTGATGAAATGTGACCATTACTGTGACCGTTGGCTTCTAAAGATGGGCAGTGTGTGTAGATATGATCCTTATCTTCGCTTACAACTACATGAGTCAAAGATGCGGCATTTATTCCATCCACAGCAGAGTTTGTATACTCAACAATCTTTATAGGAGTCTGCATTATTCAATAAGTAACGTTTAGAGAACTGTTACAAAAGACATGCAGCAAAAGATAGATGCATGGAATTCAGAAAAAAATCAGCGGGGCAGAGAGAGAGAGAGAGAGAGAGATGATACTTTTAAATAAGAGATGATACTTTTAAATAAAAGAAAATCACCGCTGAAAGGAAATTCTAATAAAAATCACTATCCAAGGAAATTCTAATAAAAATCAATATACCTGCATAATATTATTAATGGCCTTATAGGCAGCATCCACTGGTCCTTTCCCTCCAGAACAAGCAATTCTCTCTGTTCCATCCAAATTAATTAGTTTAACAGCAGCTGTTGAGAATCCCATAGTTCCATGCATAACCTGCAAAAAGAGATTAGATTAATAAAGAAAAAGAAAGTGTAAAAATAGTCCTTGACTCTTTGAAATGGGTCATTTTAGTCCCATAATCTAAAAAAGTATCAACTTAGTCCCCATATTATTTTAACATGTACTAAAATAGTCTGCACGGAGGACTATTTCAGCACAGTTTAACGATTCTAGGGTCTAATTTCACACTTTATAGACTATGTGACTACAATGACCTTAAGGGGCTATTTTGATAATTATCATTATTTACGCAATTGATAAATGTCAACTGATGCTGGACATGGGCAATAGATGGAATAACGCATGGCAGCAATCAGCTTTACCTGAAGATCTGCAAGTGACCATATTGGCTGGGACTGCACAGATTTACTACATACCAGTTCTTCAATATCATCATCAGTAATATGCTGCAAAATAACTCGCTCATTATAGCATTTCTGAGAAATAATTTCTCAGCATAAATGTATGTATGTATGTATGTATGCATGTATGTATAGGTTAAAATTCTTCAAGCTAATAAAGAGAACTTATGTGCTGCAATGAAGATGGATGATGCCAAAAATGTTGTAAAAAGGGAATCATACTCATAAGACTCGAGCTGTGAGACCCTAAAAAGAAATAGAAATTACAATTCAATGAAAAAAATCACCCATGCAAACATGCACATTCAAATAAATTGTTTTTAAGAAAAATTATTTCAACAAGTCATGAAAAAAATATAGTTAGGAAATAGAATAAAAAATATTTTATTGAGAATGTTGTAAATTTACTCTGAAAAATGGATATTAAATTAAATATGAAAATAATAATATCACCGTGTCGACTTAAGTGAGAAATTACTTAACATTGAAGCTGAGAGATTAAATTTATGCTAGTTAAACAGAAATTTAAGATTAAAACTATTTGAAGTCTTTGATTTTACTCTAATTTATGTGGTATGCTTAGTAGTCTATAATCAAAATAATGCAACAATGTATGCAATAAGTAGAGCCAGTGAGAACAAGAAATATACCTTCTTCTTTGCAGTGAACAATTTAAACTTCTTGAATACTTCAGCAAGCTTTTCCTCATCTAAATCATAACCTAACTAAAGTATGATAAACAAGCATGAGAATGGCATATTAAAAGCAAAAAAAAAAAAAATTAAATAAAAGAACAAAAACCATATTTGAATATGTAGTTCTATAAAATAGTACCTTCAAAAGCCTAGATTTTAAAGCATGTCTCCCACTGTAAAGAAAGAATCAAAGCATGTTACATACATTACATGACTAAAAAGTATTCTCCATTTAAGACCTCAAAAATATTAGATTTTGAAATCATTTATGAAATAAGTAGCTTGCATGACTTTTGGTCAATTGCAAAACAAAAGACATTGGACAGGTGGGCATATGAATAAAAAAACCCTTTAGATATTACCCCTTTAAAGAATACAACTTAGAAAAACATAAAAAAAAATGGTAAAATATTAAAGAATCACCTTAGGTATTGGAATTCAAGGAAATGTTTACAACGAACATAAAGAAGCTTCATTAAGCATTAAAGATATTAATTACTATGAGGACATCATGATTAACATTATAATAAACAAGAAATCTACATTAAGGTGAGCAGTCGAATTTAAAAAAAAAAGTTTGAATGCATGACTTGATAAAGTGAGTTCGTATTCCATCAAGTTCATTGAGCTTACATGAACATCATTATCCATAAAATTTCACTTCAAGGTACCACATGTGCTAACCATGCAGACATTTACTTCTGAAAAATTCTAAAATTCCACAAGATTCTTGTGACTTAGGGTTTGTTTGGGGCAACTTTCTACTTGCTTTGCGTTTGAGATCGTCACCATAACTCCATTTGAGGAACTGCTTTCTTGTTGCTTTCTAGAAATTTATGTGGTGGGAAGCCGTTTTTTATCATAAAACGTTAAAGTGTGGTGGCTATAAGAAATTGATGATAGGTTTTTTGGAAAAAAATATTTATTTACGATTCCATTGCACTTTTTTAAGAAGTTGGTTTCTCCACAACAGCTTTACACAATCACCCCTTTAGAATGTTGTAGCCACCCAAACAGACCCTTAATTGATCCTTTGGCTTAGAATAAAGTAGCTATAAGTCTTCACTCAGATTAGTATGATCGGGCCTCTAGACTTACTAATTGTCGATTTCGAGTTTGAGGTTAATTAAATATTTTGATAAGCTCAATTTCAATTAATGTTCGTTTCCAGGTTCAAGCATTGAATGACCTTAGAACCTAATTGAGCTTATCAACCAATGGGGGCATCATAAATTCTCTTGAATCTTATTTTAAATCTATCAATCTGGTAATGTTTTAACCAAAGTCAATAGTTGGCCAACTTTTATTTTTTTTTAATAGTTGGCCAACTTTAACCTTAGCTTAACGCAAATTAGGCAAATTGGTGATTTCAATCTTTCACTCTCTAATCTAATGATCAAATCATATTTGATTTGATTTTAGGGGACCATTAGATCACTTGAAATTAAGTAAGGTCATAAGTATGATCAAAAGTTTTAACTCAAAATGAGTGAATTAAATATTAAGAAAATTTTGTTAAGAAATTAACCTATTTTACAATTTATTATCAACAACGGTATTATTTCTAGCAAAAATTTCTATAGGACATGATTTCAAGGAAAGATGAAGAAAATTTTCAAGATAGCATCGTGTTGTACTCACAACACCTCAACACTAGAGTATAAATTTGGTGTATCAACATTAACCATATTGCGCAATGGAGCTAAAAGGCTAAAGACAAGGTCTAAAAACCCGAGAGTTTTGCACCATAGTGCCATATAGGAACTAGTGGACTTCAAGACCAACACATTTTAGGGTGTCGTAATGTCATAAAGAGCGGAATTCATATTAAAAAGTAGAACTTAGGGTCACAACACAATTTCCTAGCACTACAACACAATGAGCCTAACAATTCAATTCTAAGACGGTTCAAAGTGGATTTTGGGAGTTATCCTAGTGGTTAATAGAGAGTTAAGATGTGTGGAATCAAAGTAAGTATGTCGAGCAAGTAAGTCTAAGTGGCGAGAGTGAAGTGTGAGGAGTAGGAAGTAGGGAGCACAAAGAAGAAAGGACAGAAAGAAGAGAAAGAAATTCTAAGGAGCTAAAAATTCATTCAGACCTACTCTTGCTTTTGGCCTTATTGTTTAGTGGATTCTTAAATGATAAGAATGTTTGTCTTGATTTTTTATTTGAAAGCATGACTAAATTGTGAAACTCTAAATTTGTGATTTGGTTTATACTATATCTTGTGTTGCTTATATATTAATGAACATTTATCTAATTTACTTTCAATTTTCATTTAATTTGTGGGTTGGCCATATGCATATTTAAAAGCTATTGTCATATAGAGATATTGAAAGAGTCGTAGATGAACAACAAGAAGTAAATCGACAAGTTCTTGAGTAGGATAGACATATATTTATGTAGAAATTTGCAATCCTTTAAAAATGCTCATAATACTATCATTTCTTCTAATTCATATAGAAATATTATAACATATGAATTAGATTGACTCATTAAATTTTCTAAGTTGTCAATGGAAACTAGAAATTGTTTATTGACAAATGATTTATTGTCAAGTTAAAAAAATGCAGGAAACTAATATAAGTAAACTACAAATCTAGGTTGCTTTCTCTCCAATTGCTAGATCCGAGTATTTTATTTTTTTAGAGTGTTGTTTCCATTAAATTAACTGAAGTGGTTTAAAAAGAATAAATTTAATATGAAATTAGTAATTAAACTATCCAAATTTCAATTGTGATCCTTGCGAAAGCGATACTTTACTCATTTTATTCTACTTGAGCGACACATGCACTTAAGTACAATATGTGAACCAGTCAACCCTAAACTGAAATGATTGCCTTAAACCAATTAATTTAATTGATTGGCCAAACATTTTCTATGAGATTTCAATAAAAGAAACATAAATGTTTTAACACTGATTAGACTAAGCTAAGATCCCTTTTAACCCTAGTTTGCTTAGATAGAACAATGGAATCCAAACCTTGGAGTTAGTGGAATTGACCTTGGACAATGATCTAAATAAGTCCCAATTAGTTATACATGACTAATTAAACAAAATAAATTTTTTGATTAGCATAATTTAATCTATGGACCTAGGTTAGCCCAAATGAATCTATTTAGCCAAATAGAGCCTAAACCCTCAAATTAACGAAATTAATTGAAACTAAGACTTCTAATTAATTGAAAAGGATCAAGCATAAATGAAGTATTCCCAATTAACTCTTGAATAAACAAATTTGCTCATTTGATTTAAGTTGACCCAATTAAACTTCATAGGTAATTTTTGCTATTTTGACCAAACTGGATCAAGTCAAAAATTAAAACTTGCTCCAAATGATTAAACTTATGAATTGAGCACCACTTAATATGCCAATTTCATTTGACTTAAATTGACCTAATTTGAATCTTTAAACTGAATTGATCTGGACCTTAAGACCAATCTTTTAACTTAAACTATTCTACTTTTATCTTCATAACGAAGTCTTAAATAGAGCTCATCAACAATTGACTATAGCATTTGCACAAGAAAATATGGCTTATCTTAATATATATTTATAAAAAATTTCGCTTTGAGGATACATAAATTTATAGCCATTCATATCCCCTAATAAATTTCTCTTAGCTTGACGGTGTGATTTAACTGAATATGCCTGGGTCGATGTCTAGTATGGTAGACAATGAAAGCATACATTTAGACAATTATATTTTTAAGTTGGGTAGCTTTAATTACACATAATTAAACAATGCCATTAATTTTTTGGTAGAGAATTCTAATACTTACAAGAAATGCCTTCTAGATATATTAGCTAGAATTATCTATATAACAATAACATTTTTTCTTGATTTAAATTCATGAGACTCCACTAAATAATGTAATTTATGGCTATTTATAGAGTGTCTCACATCCAGACCTAATCAACTACCATTAAGCAATGTTAAGCTTGATTACTTTAGAAGATTAATCCATGAAACCCGAATCAGATAATTTTATCTTTTCTCCAGTTTCTTAACAACATTGATCAACCATTGAACTAATTCATGCATACTGAGTTTTGTTGATTTATTTATTGTCATTGTATAAAATTTATGTGATAAAATAGTTATATGTGTGATTAGATGGAATCACTCTCTATGTTGTATTTTGACTCAACATAAAGCATAAAACGACCAAATAGAATAATAATTATTGAATTATAGTTTACTACATGGCATTCAACAACTCAAACAAAAATATAAGCCTATTTCTTCCATCAAAGGTGTCTCTTAGAAGTGTCCGAGAATGTAATTAATATTAAGAAATGTATTCCCTCATAGAGAAAGTGATGAATTATATTCCTATGATTTTAGTTTTTAAAATTTAAAATTATTAATGTAATTTTTTATACGTTATATGAGTTTAGATAAGATTTATTAGTCTCATCTGGTTAAGAGAATTTTCTTATATTTTCATATAAGATCTACTTTACAAAAACACATCATTATATTATTCTCTTTTTTTCAAGAGACCAAAATCATTTAGTTGGTGATAAGTAAGACCCATCATTTGGGGTATGAAATAAGGGAGGAAGGAGTTCTTGCAAGCAATGGATGCAAAATTTGATGGCCTACGGCTCCAAGCCCTATTGCTTTCAAGAAAAATTCAAACCCACCTTAACCCAATAGACTTAATAGTCTTACATGATTTATTTTTACAACTTGCAAGAAAAATATAGCCCAAGCACTTATTTTAACTAGATGTTCAAATGAGTACAAGGCAAGACAACTTTTATCATAATCAACCTTGTTCCAATTATTTAGTTTCACTTTCAAAATTCCATCATGACAACCATCCCTATAAAGAGAGATATATGTCATTTGTAAGGTTTAAAATATTTGTAGTCACAAAAAGGAAAAGATTAACCATACCCACCAAAACATCAAAATAAAGTAGGAATGGGATAGGGAGGAGTTACGATACCTAAGCTTTCCTAGAACAATACCGGATTCACTTGTCGGATCCAATCCAACATCTTCACGAGAAATAAACTCATATGTGCCTCTAAATTTAAGAACACCGTCCTGAAAAGCAAAGAGAATAATTTCATCAACGGTGTTAAAATGAAGCATACTATTTATCTTCAAAGAACACTATCCAAATGCTGCAAAATTTTTCATCATAAAAAGTATTATTATGAGCAAAGATAGTATTCAAGAGTTATAGAAGGTGATTTTCTTCAAATTAATCCTTCATATAGATCAAACAGGTGGCCAAGTTGAAAGTGCGCACAAAATTGACAAAATGTGTAAAGCAATTGCTATAAACTAGAGTTGAAGGGCACACAACATCAACAAAATGTGCAAAGCAATTGCTATAAACTTAACCAGTACATTGTAATTGAACCAATGATATTTGGTAGATGATGGATCAAGGGGAAGATGATTTGAAATGAATTTCAATGAATAATGGTTCATACAAATAAAAAAAAGGGATTTGCAGACAGACCATAGAATCTTACCTATTTACATATATATAATACCTAAACTTTAATATTTACTAATATAACATTTAAATCTTTATTATCACATCAAAAATACCACTAAAACTAACTTCTTAAAATGAAATACACAGTTTAAAGTTTATATTCTATTGTGATTATAACACTAAAGTGTATGTTAGGTATGAAAATACATAAAAATTGTGTGATATGTCTGTTAAATTCTCAAAATAAAAGTGTGGAAGCTGGGCTAGAAAGAGCTTACAAAGCATATTCGAATAAATTATTCTCCAATAATTTAATATAATCGTATTATGAATGTACTTGCCTGATGAATACCACTTTCATGGGAAAAAGCATTAGCTCCAACAATGGCCTTGTGGGGTTGAACATTAAATCCAGTGAACTCCGCAACCTAAAATGCATAAGAATTATTTAGATGATCTACTTCTATCATGATCAAATGATTTAAGCTGAAAATTATGATAAATCATGTACCATCTTGCTTGTTGCACTGATAAATTTAGTGTTAACCCCAGTATAAATACCTCCCATTAGATCTTTTCGGCATTTTATTGCCATGACCACCTGTAGAATTAAAAAAAAGAAGATTAATCATGAAATGGTTGAGTAGTGAGAAATGGATGATAGATAACACTCTATACAGCCACAACAACAACAAGCTTTTATCCCACTTCATGGGGTCGGATACATGAATCATTTTTCTCCATTGTGTCATATTGAGTGTCATATTCTCATTTAATTCTAATAGATTAAAATCATTTTTTATACAATATGCTCAAGTCTTTTTTCAAGTCTTTTTAGCTTTTTAGGTCTACCTCTGTCTTTCTTAACATCAGTCGAATCTAAAACATCTATTCTCTTAACCAGATCATGAGATGGTCGATGTTTAATTTGACCAAACCATCAAAGACAACTCTCTCTAATTTTGTCTGTCACTAGAGTTACACCAACCCTTTACACCAACCCTATCATTCGCAATTTGTCTCTAAGTGTCAAGCCACTCATCCGCCTAAGCATTCTCATTTCAACAACACTTAACTTTGTTTTTCAACAACACTTAACTTTGACAACACTTAACTTTGTTTTATGCTTCTCTTTTAAAGGCCACCAATTTGGGTCATAGAGCATTGCAGGTCTCACCACCATCTTATAAAATTTTCCTTTTAGTTTAAGCGGTACTTTTCTATCACACAATAGACCCTATGCATTCCTCCACTTCAGCCAACCAACTTGAATTAGATATCTAAAACGATCACTCCTTTTAATTATTTGATCATCCATTGTTACAACTCCGCCTGAGATAGCTAAAACGTTTGCATCTTTTAATGATTTGATCACATATAGCTACTAGTCTGCCACTAAAGCAACCACTACTAAAATTACATTCCATGTATTCAGTTTTAGTTCTACTCAAATAAAGGCCCTTAGACTCCAATGTATACACCCATAATTCATGTTTTTTCCTGAACTCTTTCTCTAGTCCTATCCACAAGAAGGATATCATCAGTGCCAGCCTCAAAACCATTGATGCCACTCTAAACAAAATGAAAAACAAAAAATTTCAAAATTTTGTGAGCAAAATCAGAGCTTTTACCTCCTCCAGTGCTGCATTTCCAGCCCTTTCCCCAATACCATTGATGGTGACCTCAACCTCCCTCGCGCCAGCCTCAATACCCTGCAATTCATGCCATTGAAAAGACAGACATGAATGAATGAGAGAGACAGAGGAAGAGGAGGAGGTGGAGGAGAAGAAGAGATACAGCAAGAGTGTTGGCATTGGCGAGGCCGAGATCATTGTGGCAATGGAGGGAGATGATTGCGTTTTCGATGCCAGGCGTGTTGGCTTTGATATATGCGATGAGTTTGCCGATCTCCGATGGTATGGAGCAGCCGACTGTATCGGCTATGATCACTGTACTTGCCCCGGCTTTTATCACCGCCCCAAATACACGGCAAAGGAAATCCTTGTCCGACCTTTCAGCGATAAAAAAAGTAAAATTAAATTAAGACTGCGTTCATTTGTACTGTAGATTCAAACAAAATATTGTCATAAAAGATTAAAAAAATTATCTTGATAATTCAAAAAAAAAAGGTTTGATTAGTGGACTACTTTTAGCCATCTTCCGTGATGGTTAGAAATTAATATTTATTCTTATACAGTCCAGGCATTTATAAGTGAATGTATAAATCTAAATTTAAAGCTATGTGTGCAAATAGGAAAGTTTAGGAGTGAGATATGTGTAAAGACATTAGAATTATGGGAAAGATTGTAAATTTCCCAAAATTATTAGATGCCAGTCGCAGTCTGCAGTCTGCACCCACGCCTACCGACCGCCGCTTTAACAGTACCAGCTAACAATTTCGTCGTTTTTTGAATGAGTTATATTAAAAACTTAAAACAAGAATATCCTAATTAAATATTTGTCCATACCAAACATAGAATAGGTCAAGAAAATATCTCTAATGAGTTTAAGGCTGTCAAAACTGTTGTTTTTCATGATCGGTTCTTGATAAGAAATTTATGTTGAATTACGAATAATTTTTTTTGCTCAATATATAAATGAGTAAAAAAAGAACAAAACTCAAATTGACTCGAAATACTACTTATCATCATCAATTATAATTGATAAGTTGTACTTTTAAAAAAATTAGTTGATTACAAGACTCTATAATCAATTAAAACTATCAATTCAAAATTAGAAAAAAATATATTAAATTATATTAAATGTTATTTTAATATAAATAATAACACTTAAATACTATCATGATCTTCGATTTCTTAAAGCTATTGATCAGGATTGTCCAAACTACTCTTCATTCTCAAACAACTAGTGTTCGTTTGAGAGCACTTTTTTTTTGTTAAAAATATAAAGAAGTCAAACACTAACGGTGAAATTTTTAACAAGTTATTTTTAAAAGAGCTAACACGAGCGCAGGACAAATTTTTTCATAAGAAATACCTATGCAGTTCAGTATGCGAACTTTTAGTAATATGCCGCCACGTTGAGATTATTGTAGAGTTATTGATGTGAAATTACGTATGTTATTTGGGGTTACTGCAGTGACTAATGTAATGATTATTGAAATGAAACAGCCAAGATTATTGGAAGTTATTGCATGATGTTCATTTGAGTGTTATTGGAGTTAATATCCCAATAACCCTTTAATAACTCTCCCAACTAATGCAGTGGGAAACTCTCCCAAATAATGGAGTGGGGAGACTCAGTCACCTGAGGGAATCCTCGGCGGCGAAGCCGACTTCTTGAAACCCCAAATTTCTGGCATACGCCACCATTTCCCCTGCAATCGCCACCACCTCATCTCTGCTCTTCTTCAGCTTATGCTTCATATGAATCTCACTCGTCGCAAGAAATGTGCTCACCCTCGACCGCCGCACACCCCCCACCGCCGCCCACGCAGCATCAATATCCCTCTTCGAGCATCGGGCCACGCAGCAGATGATAGGCACGTGTCCTCCCTGCGCGCTCCCGACCTCCTCGGCGATCGATTTCACGGCATCGAAATCCTCCTGCGAAGAAATCGGGAATCCTGCGTCTATAACGTCGACGCCGAGGAGGACGAGGTTTCGGGCGACGGCGATCTTCTGCGCGGCGGTCATGGCCGCTCCGGGGGCTTGCTCGCCGTCGCGGAGAGTGGTGTCGAGAACGCGGACGTAGGAGGGGTCGTTGATGGAGATGGGAGTGGAGGGATGATTGGCCGGAAGAGAAGACATGGCGGCGGAGGAGAAGCCGGAAGTTAGCTGGGGAATGGGGACAATGGAGACTGGACCGCAGGGGACAGGGGCCGCGCGATTCTTTTATAGAGGGATTTAATTTTTAAATATTGTTTTTATTAATAAAGTTAAAATTATGTCTGGTTAAATTTGTTTTTATGTCGTTTTATTAGTGCTGTTATCTTCGTTGAGTAATATATACTTAATTTAATGGGGCATTATTTCATATTTAGTTTATTCTAGAAAATGAAATTATTAAAGTTATTTTACATAAATATGATATATATAGTTATTAAAATGTATGCGGTGGTTATTACACGTCTAATTTAATAAATTTTAATTTAGATTTTTGTCAGAATATTTAATTGATTTTTCTTTTTTTTTTTTTAGAAAATCAAATCTGGCCGGGTGGTAGGTAGGCTGTAGAGAACTCGAATTATGCGGGGTTTTATTATTTTTTTGTTTTATTTTTTATCAAAATTAAGCACAATTTGAGTATATCAAATAAAATATTAATTTGTTAAATAATTTTAATTTATTAATATTTTATCAAGTTATGATTGATTTTTAATTTAGCATATAATTGGTTATAATGCATGTTGAAATATAATTTGTATGATCTTATCATATGAAAATTCGACATGTGATTTTCCTGAAAAATAACTTATAAAAATTTACATGTAAAGTCAAGAAAGAGTAAACTAAAGGTTTGTTTGGAGCTGTTGCAGTTTTTTAAAGATACAAGTGTTTGAATAAACTCATGTTCAAAAAGCTGCGGTGGTTATTAAATTTTTTTTTTTTTAAAGTCAGTCCTTAGTTTTCTATCAGCAGCCGCGGGTATTCGGTTTTGCTGGGAAACACAACTTTCAGCTGCAGTTTTTAAGAATACATACAAAATGTAATTTAGTCAAATAGAAAAAACGGTGTTGCAACGCCACGCTCTCAACACACCGCCGCCCCAAACATACTGTAAAATAACTCTACTAATATAGGCCATATATTATATATTAATAAAGTCATATTATTAGAGAAACATTAATACAATATAATAGATATAAGCTTATTTTTTTTTCAATGATCTAAATGAGGCACGCCTTAAAATGTGAAAAATTTATTGTCATCAATAGACCATTGGTGGCCTATTCAATCATTGGTAGAAGAGAAGAATAACAATTTGTTAGATATGTGTTGTGCTCTGTAGCAGTGTCAAACAATTGGTCTTAGTTCTAAAAATAAGCATCAATCGAGGTGGCAACGACAACCATCAGGTTTATTGGCTACAGTGAGCATATTTTTTATTGAGTACAAAGTATCTCGCAATTGACAATAATAATGAGTGCCGTCTCAAGTAGCAATCGTGGTAATTGAATATGAGTCTTTATGTCAATCCTAGATATCCAATTTACTTCAAGATGTTATAAATGAGTGATATTAGAATTGTCACATGTGCTATAGAAAAACATATAAGATTAGTGAGCGGCCGGAACAGGTTTCCAGACAAACCCATAAGGTATGTGTTGTCGTCCCCTAGGGGGATCGAACCTGGGTCAAAGGGAACTTACGACTAGTGAAGCAACTGCCACCCAAGGTGCCATATATATATATATATATACCTATGCAGTTCAGTAT
>NW_018165181.1:1149358-1161635 GCF_001263595.1 Phalaenopsis equestris
TATATATATATATATATATATATATGGGTATAATGCTAAACTAAACATAAGGTTTAGGGTTTATTGAATTTGTATATTTCAAAGAAGATTAATATAATTTATTGTGTATTATTCATGTTATTGGATGGATTTAAAATATTAATGGTCACAAATTTAAATCAATGTATCCACTTATTTGGTTAATTTCTTCATCATATATATACCTCCAATAACATTAATAATTTTAAAGTGTAAATGTTAAAAAAACAAAGGCAGTAGAAGAACATTGAATATCTCAACCAATAAATAGCTAAATTATCGCTAAATGCACATTTTATTTAACTTCCCACAAGTTACTTATTAATGTGAATTAGTTTAATTTTGTAATTTTTTTAAAATAGATGTAATGTAATAATTAATTATATATACAATACATTAAAAATTATAAAACTATTAATTTTTATGAGAACCGACTAGTAATTAATCTTATTATAAAAATGTCATTAATTAACAAATAAAGTGAGAAATATGATATAGATCAAAACTAATGCACATAATTTTAGATGCCTAAAAAAATTGATAAAAATGCGAAAATTTGATACTTATATAAAATTAGAATTAATTTACCCCTGATTATATATATATATATATATATTAAAAAAGAATAGTTTGAGACTATTAATGTGTCAAAGAAGTTGAGTACCACTTTCTTAAGACCAACTGCGTCAGAGGGATTCAAACTCCCATCCCGAGGTGTTTTATACAATGTATGCCAACCAATAGATCGGGATAAATAAATTTAATATAAAATTAATTGATAATATAAATTACACTTTTCAAAAATAAACTTAAATGAAAATAAATTTTTAGAATGATGGGGAGAAGGGTTAGGTACCACAATATTTTACATTTTTTTTTTTTTTAATAAGGCTAATGTTGTATTTTATTTTTATTAAATAAAATTATTTGAAAAGTAAGGCTTTAACCAATTATAGAACGGGAAGGGGCCTTTTGAGGTGGGTTAGGTGCTCCACATTGTTATTTTGGACATGGTGGTAGGTAGCGTGGAAGGTTTTTTATTATGTAAAAATATTTATTATCTTGCAAATAATAATAATAAGATATATTTCGCACATGCACAAGATCGCAAATATAATAATTAGGTTATAAATATATAAGAATGGTTGTAACAAAAATTAATATTATATATAAATATTATTAGTTTATTTTCATCAGAAAAATAATATTTTTAAATGTTATAGCTAACACAACATTTGATTTTAATTGAATTTTGTAATGAATGATAGGCCTCGTTTGAAGGAGTTTAGTCGTTAACAATGGAATTTTACATACTTTTTGACATCATTAATAATAATTTTATGTACGTCTAAAATACACCAACATTGATCCTCATGAGATCTAACAATACAGAGAAAAATAGTGTGTCGAATGAGGTTCCACCAAAAGAAGACTATGGGGGACCACTTATTCTGACGGATGCAACAATTAGAGATAAAAACAACACAAGGTCAAAAGCCGACCGAGCCATGAGGTGGGCAAAAAGTCGGTCATCCTTTTCTGATTGCCCACTCTTTGGGTCTTATCGATCGACTCGGATTGATCGACCCTTCTTTTCGGTTTGGCCGGCCGTCACGGCCTAGTAGACCAAATACTTGCATGTTTGCATGTTTTTTGCATTATATTGTTTGTTTATTTGCACGTGCATGAAAAACTTAATTTGACTTGATGTATACGGTTCTTTTCAATGCATATAAAGTATTTTGTCTCATATGTGTTGCTTGTGGTATGTTTGAGTGTCTCTTTGAGCACCGACAATTGTAGGCGTCTTCCCCGCATGCGACATTATATTTATGGGGATGAACACTTGCACAATTTGGGAGGGGTTGGCTCATTTTTAGGTCATCCATCTCATTCCCTACAACATTGCCGGAGCATCATAGGTATTTCACATTGTGATAAGCACGAGTCATGCTCCCTGTCCACTAAACTCATGCAACGCATAATGCATGTCAACCAAGGTTTTTGATTTTCAATTTGTAAGAGTAACATCACTTAGTATGTTTGGCACGTAGCATTTTCGTTTGCTTGTCATTTGCATGTCATATGTTTGACATTTTGGTTTGTCATATACTTGACATTTCTGCATGTCATATGACTATCTTTATATGTCTGTTGCATATATTGCATGCCTGCATGTGCCATAGCGAATGCAATCTGTCGGTCTAATCGAAGTTGTTCGACGAGTAAAATACTGACTGACATTCGCCAAAAATGAGGTCAACATCCACATAAAAATTTGTGGTGTCTCCTTCTGTTCCTTTTTTATCTCCAGTGTGTGTTTGTTTTCGTATAATATTGATATATTAAATTATTACTCTATTGTCTTGAATTTTTCAGCATACAACAATATGCGTGTTTTTAATTATTATAATTTGAAAAAAAATATAACAACTTAATCATTATAAAAAATATCAAATAGACAAAACAAAATAAATGTGGTCTATGAATAAAATCATATTACAAGGAGAAATAAACCTAAAGAAAAAGAAGAATTAGAAAAAGATGCTTCGTAACGGTAGGTTAGTGATGAGCAAAGACCTAAGCAAGGGAAAATATTTGCGTACATAAGATGTACGCAGCGCTGCATACGTCAGGGGTTATTCAGGGGGTACAGAAGAGTTATATTCGGGTTATACCCCCCTGTAACCTCCGTGTAATTCCCTTGTAACCTCCGTGTAACTTATTTGTACCTATGAAACTACAAAAGCACGAAACTCATTTGTAGGTTACAGGTAGTCTACAAAGAGGTTACAGAGGAGTTACTGAGGGGTATAACCCCAATATAACCCTTCTGTATCTCATGAATAACCCCTGGACGTACCCATCATTGCATGCGTCTTATGTACACAAATTTTTTTCCTAAACAAGAGAGAAAATAAATAGCATTTATCTGACCGCTATCATCCAACCGAAGTTGTAATTATTTCTCAACCACTCATAGATCTATTAAAATCATAAAATATGAAACTTAAATGCATGACTTTATGGGTCTGCATGGCAATGATTCTAACAACTTTATTAAATTTTATAAATCCGTTCAATATCATGATTTAAGTTAAAACTGAAAAGAAATTGAAAATAAATTAAATTTATTAAATGCAGATTTAAAAGCTGTCTTTTGTTTATGTCAGATAGGATTTAAGCGTGCTTTAGAAAATCAGATTGGACTGGTCAGGTTAAACGGTTCTGACTGTGAATTAACTATAGGTCTGATTTTGGTTGGTATAAAAATCCCTCCTACATAGAACTACACAGAACCGGGTTGAACCGGCGAACCAGCTCCGGTTCTAAGGAATCATTTGGTTCACAGGCATGTACATACATAACACCAAATTTTATCTATTTTACATATCTTACATCTAAACTCTATTTTTTACATTTATAGCACCCAAATCACTCACATCAGATCAACAAAATCATTATTAAGAAATTCAATTTACATACATATCACTTATTTTTATTTATTTACATTTCTAATACTTAAAACTCTTTTTATTTTATGTTTATACCGCCAAAGTTATCCATATCACATTAAATATATTATTTTAATTTTTAAGGAGTGAAATATATGTTTTCATGTATAAATAAAATGACATGTTAAAATTTAATTTTAGCTTAGTTATTTAAATACATATGAATAAAGAGACATGTAAATCTTATGTGCTATCATTTTTATATACATTTAAGATTTATTAGGCCATCAGATTAAACATTCGATTCAGCTCCGATGCAACCATTAAATCTTGAACTTCTTATACAAGTTCAATATTTCACCTCATTAAAGTTAAATCCAGATGATTTTGTTACAAGATAGCCCCAACTAAGCAGATATTGGTCCACCTGTGGACTGGGCAATTTTTTTGTCCGAAGTTCGGACATGCTGCACGTCCGAACTCCAGACAAAAAAATTTGGCCCTAAGGAGTTAGGACGGTCCACATGAGACAAAAATTTTTCTGTGCGGACTCCTGACGTAGCACTGTGTGCGGCACAGAGTATTCCTAAGTTATTTTCAGATTATTTCTGGGTTATTTTTAATAATCCCGAAATAACCCAGAAATAACATGCGTTCCTTATTTTTAGATTATTTATGGATTATTTGAGATTATTGAATATAAACCAAAAATAACCTAAAAATAATTCAAAAATAATAATTTTACACTTGCACCCACTTATTAAAATAATCGACAACGTATTAAAATAATCGACAACTTCTAGTATGAGATTTGCGGGTTCCCTCTTCACAAAATTTACATGTAAAAACAGTCTCCCGGCACTTTTTGTTCTCCTTCTAGTTGAAAGTAAAGGAGATCGAAATCGAGGGGAAGTCGAAGAGGATTGGGAAGGAGAAAGCAAGGCGAAGTTGCTTCCTTCTCTTTGTTGGACGACGGCTTGACTCCGTCATGTCCTCCTTCCTTCACAATGACCATCTCATTGCTGCCCCATCGCCTTCCCCGATGCCCAATCCATCAAGTTCTTTGCCACCTGGTACTTCATTTGCCCTTCATTCTGTAATCTGATTCATCTTTATGTCGTTATTTGTTTGAAGTTGTAATCGCGGATTATTGAAGATCAGGTCGGTAGAAAATGCTGAAATGGATTTTGTTTGAAATCAAGGTTAGGGATATTGGGAAAAGGGCATTACTACTGGTTATTGTCGTTAGAAATGTGGGATGAGAGAGAAATTTTGGAATATTGATGGGTGATGAAATTATGAATAAGCAACCCTGGATGACATTTTAGACCTGACATTTGAACAAGTTCTGGACCTTCCTCTTCCGCACCTTGTAATATATATTTGATAAATTTATTGTGAATTTTTAGAAGGAGACAGGTTACTTGCAAAATCTTTTGCTGATTTTTATATGATCATGGTGGCAAGGAAGATTGTTTATGAAACTTTTTGTTGATATTTAAATAACCAAGGCTTATGGTTCCCATATAAATTTAGGTTGAGACAATTTTAGTTAAATGGAAATAGAGTTTTAGCTGTTTACCTCAGAAGAATATATGATGACATAGTGCAATATTACCGTTGAATTGTTATTGATCGAGTCTTATTTAGTAGAGGCTGAAACATGTTTTGATCACATAGAAGGCAATTTTGTAGGACGTAGTGTACTTAATTTGCATCATGTTATGAAGAAAAATATATCACAAGTTTTCCAAACAAATTTATTTTGAGCAGAGATTAAGAAACCTTAAGTTCCCTTAAAAAACAAGTTGTTGTCTCTCAAAGTAGTGCAAACTCTGAATATCATGCTTTGCACTAGGAATATGTGAAGGAATATGG
This sequence comes from Phalaenopsis equestris, assembly GCF_001263595.1. Taxonomy (NCBI): domain Eukaryota; kingdom Viridiplantae; phylum Streptophyta; class Magnoliopsida; order Asparagales; family Orchidaceae; genus Phalaenopsis; species Phalaenopsis equestris. The sequence continues at coordinate 1,154,710 of NW_018165181.1, forward strand.
CTTCAAATGCTATTAAGGGAACTTAAGGTTGAGACAAATGACGGAATTAAGATGTTCAGTGATAATCAAGCAGCTATTAGGATAACTAAATCTCTTATGCATCATAACATAACAAAACACATTGATATTGATCGACATTTCATCTCAAAAAAGGTTAACAACAGATTTGTTCAGCCAAATTATGTACTAACACGACTTCAAGTTGTTGATATTCTCACCAAAACACTAATCGAAGGTCAGTCATGATATTTTGAATTCCAAAATTGGTTTGTATAATATATACAACTCATCTTGAGGGGGAGTGTTAAAAGTAACCGATCTATATGATCTATTCGGAAGGATTTTATTTTTGTTACTCAAAATATCTTGTAATATTCTATTTTTTTGTCCTAATTTTATGGGGTTCCTAATTTAAAGGAATTCCAATTTACTAATTTGTTGACTCGTATGCCAACCTCTCTATTATTTGAAAGTAGGATGTAATTCGTTATTGAGTAAGGAATAAAAATCTTTCTCAGAATTTCTACATATTTCGTTATCATTACGTTCCTTAAACTTGATTAAGCGTTAGTAATTAATCTGAACATATTTAATTTGAACAGTTGTTTTTGCAAATTAATCTGAAATTCGTTAGTAATTACACAACTTACATACCGTTGCGGCGGAGCTGCTTCCTAGACCAATCCTAATGTGAATATGCAAAACTGTTGACTTGTTAGTCACAGGATCAACAGACAGCTGCAGTTCAAATATTACAGAGCTCAGTATAAACTAACTTATTTCTCCAACGTAATCGTTCCCAACAGAACCCGATAAAACCCGGAATTGCAAAGCATATTTGGTTTTCCAATCGGCTATTTACAAGGTTCATGCTCGCCAAAGCCATTTCAAGGCATTCATCATCTCAAGCTATTTTTTTCTGGTTCTAGCGATGTGTTGCAAGCATCACATGCTAAACCTCTTGAAAGGAAATGCACTTGGCAAATCCTTCCTATGTAAACGTTATTGTAAGATCATATGAATTTTTTGTTTAGTTATGTACTTACAATTTCTTTAGGGGGCATTCACACACATGCCACACAATTCTTATGTATTTGCATATCTAACACCTAAACATTAATATTTACTTGCATATCACTCAAAACTTTAACATCGCACAAAAAATACCGCATTTCATTACCTTTTTAAAAGTGAAATACACATATTTCATTCATAGGTCTATGATAGCGAGGTGTTATAAATGTAAATATTAAACTTTGAGTGTCAGATATGCAATTACGTAAAAATTGTGTGGTATGTAACTATTCCATTGTCTTATTAATTTTTATAAAAATCTAAATGTACTTTGTTTTCAAAGCACTTATCTCGATTGCATACCTTGCAAAATCCTTTCAAGTTTTCTTCAAGTGCAATGAAAGACAAAGATATGCATTTTTTTGAACGTTATCATTTGCATGATAATAAATTAAGTGTTGTCGAGATGAGAATGATTAGGTTGATGAGTGGCTTTACACTTAGAGACAAAATGCAAAATGAATATATCAGTGATAGGGTTGGTGTAGCTCCTGTGTGGACAAAATGGACAAAATTAGAGAAAGTCATCTTAAATGGTTTAGTCACATTAAACGTTGACCGTCTGATGATCTGATTAGGAGAGTAGATGTTTTAGATTCGATTTGTGTTAAGAAAGGCAAAGGTAGACCTAGTAGACCTAGGAAGGAAGACTTGGGCTTATTGTTTAAAAAATGATCTTAATTTACTAGAACTAAATGAAAATATGACACTAAATAGGATGCAATGAAGAAAAAGGATTCATGTGGCCGACCCCACGTAGTGGGATTAAGGCTTTGTTGTTGTTGTTATCGTTTGTATTCTCATTTTATAGATTTTATGAAAGGTTATTGTTGTTTTAGTTATGAATGTTCTTATTGGAAATTTATAGGAGGATATACCTTAGTGTATGCTTTCCGCTGATGATATCCTTATTGTGGATAAGACTGGAAAGAGTTTTGGAAAAACTTAAATTATGGAGATCAACTTTAGCGTCCAAAAGCTTTCGTTTGAGTAGATCTAAAGTTGAATGCATGAAATGTAATTTTAGAGTCAACTTTTTAATCTAAATGCTTTCATTATAATAATGGATGATCAAGTCATTAAAAGGAGTGAACATTTTAGATATCTCGGTTCGGAATTCAAGTTGGATGGTTGAAGTGGAGGAATGCATCAAGTGTATTGTGTGATAGAACTGTTTAAACTATTTCTGATAAGTGGTGATTGTCACATTAATAGTTATATTTTACTCGATAGAAAAACTCAACATAAGAACAAACTATCTCTCACATCCTAAAGAATAATATAAAGTAATTTAAGATTTATTTCTAGAATTTGGCAAGCTTTTGGAGTGAGACTTTACAAATGCTGTTAAGGGGTTCTCACTCTTTTTGACTAATCACAAAAAGATGAAAAGAATCAATAATAAGATTTTGTTTTGCAATAAACTTTTTGATGATAAGGCTGACGAGCTTGGTGGAATTATGAATAATCTCATCATAGATAGAATAGAATCAAGCAGGAGCCTAACCCTTAAGTATAGCCAAGGTGACCTGATAGAGGAACACATTGAAGGCTTTTTGAATATGCATGAAAGTCATGTAATGATCGGTGTTTTCATAAAGATTAGATGACCCATTATAAGATTTTATAATAAGCATTTTAAACTTCATTGTAATGGGATTTTGGAGAATAATATCAATAGAATGTAAGATTTATGAACAACAACAAAGCCTTAATCCCACTACGTGGGGTCGGTGACATCAATCTTTTTTCTCCATTGCATTCTATTTAGAGTTATATTTTCATTTAGTTCTAATAAACTAAGATCATTTTTTATATAAGAAGCCCAAGTCTTAAGAAGCCCAAGTCTTCAGGCCTACCCCTGCCTTTCTTAACATAATCTATTGTAAGATTCATGAATGCCACTATAAATAGTAAGTGGATTCCTATTCATTGAAAGAAATTCTTTATGAATGAGATGTTGATGTTTGTCTCTTATAACAATATGAGAGGTGCCAATAAGATGTGTTATGTCCGCTAATACTATTGGGAGATAACAAGCTAGTTAGGCAACACAAGAATGATGAGTTAAATTGTCAATATTAAGGAGATTCTAGTGATGTTGTAGTGGAGGATTTTTAGCATGATAATGAGAAGACCTTGCTATTAAATTGTCTAGTCCTACCTTCTTGTTGATTTCGTTGTGGTGAATTTCATCATATTATAATGATATTATTTGTTGTGTGTCTCTTTATAAAAGCTATGAAATTTGAGATTGTTGCTCTATCTTTCAAAGACGATCATTTAAATTTAGGCTTGTGTAGCCTTCATCAGTTGTATTATGGTTCTATTGATTGAGAGATTGATTATTAAACACTTCAAAAAATAGTTGTAGATTATTGAATAATTTTTCATACTCAATGCTAAGCTGTTACATGTAAGAACCAAATTTTTTTTCTTAGATTTTTATTTCTCTATGCGATTTTTTTCTTTCTTTTTCCACTGTTCACGATCTTTCCTTCTTGGTTGCTGCTTACTTGAATTTGCGGTCTTTCTCTTTCTGTTTGTTGCCTTCCCAATTTGACGAGCATCAAGGCTCTATAAAAGCGAAGGTAAGGCTTTAACTGATCCCTCATCCCGCTCTCTCTCTTGATTTTGCTTGGATCATCTCCCTCCTTCCCGCCTCTTCCTCGAAACCCTCACCTACATCCTTGCTCGCTTTCGCCCGAAACTATCGCTTTTGTGACCGAACCCCTCTACGATACAGTTGCGAGTGGAACTGGCTTGGAAGGCAGCGGCGGGATCGCGGTATACAGAGACCCAAATCTCTCATCTTCATCTGCTCCTTCCGTTCACTCCTACCCAAAACTGTCAAAGAAGGTAACTTCGTCTTCCTCCCTTTCACGCCACAGCTTATCTAAGGGTCTGTTTGAGGTAGCTGCAGCTTATCCAACTTATTCTGATATGCAGTTTATCCTGATAAGCTGTTGATCAACAGCTGATCTAATAAGTTGATTGGCTGTTTGGTTTGTGCGCTTGAAAACAACTGATTTGCAATTGTTTCTGGATAAATTGTGTTATTTGCAACAAAGCTGTCATGACTATATATTTGATAGTTTAAAAAAAAAATTCATTCCATAACAATACAAAAAAATGATATACATCTCACTTAATTTTATTGATTTTATAATTATTCTAATAATTAATCAATATTATTATCCATTTAAAAGCATTCAAATTTATTTATAAAAATGTATCATAAAACATATCAAATATTGATGCATTTACATACATACATATATATATATACACACACACACGCACACACACAAATTTATGTGTATGTTTGTATTATTACACGTAAATACATGCATACATCATATATGGAACATATTGCGAGAGAGATTTGGGTTTCAAACATGATTATCTTTCATAAACAAAACAAAATATGGAGCATGATAACAACACAAAAATGGATAATTATGTAGGCCATATAATCTAGATAATTGAAGGAAAAAAGTTTTAACAAAATTTAATTTGCACATATTTAAAAGGGGGGAAATTAAATTTACATACAAACGCACAATTCTTATGATATTTCATATCTAACACCAAAAGTTCTATAATTACATTTATAATATTTTGATATTAAGAACATATGCATAAAAATGAGTTTACTTTAAAAAGGTATTCAGCATATTCTGATATATCCCGCAGCAAAGTCCTTCTTGATTCCATCCTTCTTTTTTCTTTTTGCAGAAATATTTCATCTCTGCGGATAGATAACTCTAGTATGAAGAATATGGTCTATTCATGATTTAGCTCCCTTCGTATGGAGACTATGGTCTATTCATGATTTAGCTAAGTGACATTTCTTAAGATACTGTATAGAGGTTCGATATTGTTTCTTTTAATTGTAAACTGATCATCTAGTATTTAAGTGTTGATGTCTCAAAATTTAGTGATATTGACCTTGTTGAATTATTTTTTTAAGATGCTCAATTTAATTATCAACATATAACATTTGAAGTTTGTTTGACCCTTTTCTATAGTTTTCAATTACACTTCAGTTGCTTGCTTTGGGCTTGAATTTCATCACTTTTATTATCATGAGGTCGATGTTGTCAGGTTGTTTAATTTATTGTAAGTTTGTGGAAATATGAACTCGGATGTTCTTGAATTCTTTTTTGAAAATTTTTAACTCAAAATTTATATCAAGCTCATCTCACTACTGAACTGTTTTGTGCAAAAGCAATTGTATCGGGATTCTTAAAGAAAAAAATCAATAAATGTGTTTTTTGACATGAATCATGGAGTCAAGGAGCATTGGGTTTTGGTAAATTAGACACATTTTTATCGGCTCGACGGACATTTTGGATATGCGTAGGCCAGAAAGATTGTTGATTTGTGCAAACAATGGGAATCAAGCATCGAAGCAGGAGTAGAAGATGCAGAGTAGATTAGATACAGGAGTTAACTCAAACAATAATAGAAAAAATAAATATTATTGTTGAATTCAAAAAGAGAAATGTAATCTCACAAACGAAAATAGTAATAGTAATAAACATGGAACAAATTCTCCAATTAGGGTGAACCTCGGGTTGGTGGAGGTGATTGGTGAAAATTTGGTCCTCCTAAGAGATAGCAAAGGGTGGTTCGAGAGTGGAATAGTGGGGTGACAAAAAAAGGGGAATGTGTTGGCTTATGGCGGTGATGTGGGACGACTGGACAACAGTAGCACAAGGCAACAAAGTAGCAGAGTTGCGGCAGTGTCGATCAACTTTTTGATAGATTTGAAAATATGAATATAAAAATAATTTTTTGAGATTTAATTTAATATAATAGGTATATAGTTTGAGTTTTGAAAGTAGTATGTTTTAATTTTTGAAAAAATGAGATCAAATGAATCTCATCAATCCAATAGTTTGCATAATCTTGCTCGATACCGCGAATACTACACCTTCCCGAAAGATAGGTGTAGACCTCGGTGATAGACCCAATCCTGCAAATTAAAAGATTTGTGACATCTGTTTGGTCTGCGAACCTTTTATGTGTGATCGACAAGTTCCCCTATCAAATACAAAGATTAAATAGTTTATTTTACCTGGGTTTCAAGTTCCCTATAGAGGCAAGCCCCTATAGTTAATTACATCCCAAATGACGGGAGTCACTTGAGAAAACTCTCGATAATGATCAGTGGTTCTAGTCTTCAAGAATTCAAAGTTTAAGTTTTTACGGTAGGACGTGACAAAAAACAAGGAGTGGCTCAAGTATGAACAGTTCTTTCAGGAGTCACAGATCCTGAGGAGGAACCTCAGTAACTTCCCAAACTATCATACCGTGCAACTATGTTTTAGAGAAGATGTTATTTGAATGTTTGATCATGTCAATTTTATTATTTGAGGCTTACACTTGCATAATAACTGATTATGCAAATAGCCCACAGAGATAAGAGGTTTTACGTAGTTCTGGACTACGACCTCGGAACCTAAGGCGAATTAGGACTTACGCTGCACAACATGGTTGTACAGGAGTGTCGGCACTATTTTTGGTGTGGGGTTTGCCCGTAAGAAGCTGTCGGTCATTGGATTTGAAATCCCGTTGCCCGCTTCGGAAGGACGTTTAAAAAAATTTGGTTTTGAAAAAGATGAAGTCAAACTGACCCCATAATTTTTATAGTTTAAATGAAAGAGCGCTTTACCTCAAATCCTGTATTTATCCCAAAGGATGAACATAAGAATTGAGGGTGAGGCTCGATCAAATAAACTAGAGAAAGTTATGACATCCGTTTGGTCTGCGAAAACCAATATATTGGCCGCAAATTCCCCTATTTAATATAAGGAATTAAATAGGGTTTATATTATGCTGGGTTC
>NW_018165181.1:1168018-1203446 GCF_001263595.1 Phalaenopsis equestris
GGTGGGGTACCTCTTCTAATTTTCTAAGACTAGTCAATAGGAAAGTCCTATGGCTAGACCTAGGCTACTAAAGAAGATTTCTCGACCTCAACCAAAAATGAGGTCAACAGGGAGTCTAAAAGAGGGTGAAAATTTACGTCGCTCTAGGCGAGTTACCTCGAAGTTCTATGAGTTGTTTAAACTAGGAAAATTTAGTTGGTGTAGACTCATTTTGCTGTTGTAGAATGACGACCACCTCCACCTGTAGTCCGCTTCAAACTCCTTGTCACGCTGCCCACGAATTTAGCTCCGAACATCCTGCTGTAGCGATAGCTCCATGGTTTAAGTGTTTGAGATTAATGATTTATGTTTCACAGTTTTGGTGTCAATGTTTGGTTTTGTTTTATTTCAGTTTTGGTTTTACATACAGAATAAGCAAATTGCAAGTAAATAAAATGTGCTTTGAGAAGTAAAATGCGGTAAAGTAAAATGTTGTAGCTAAACTGTAAAAGTGAACCTGGGCATCTGCTGCTATTGTGTGATTAATATTGTGAGCGTAGTATATTTAAATAAACTCGCAAGAAAAATAAACAAGGCGAGAAAACGCAACACGAAAATCAGAAAAATGTGTCGTAAAAAATCACGAGCAAAAGAAACCTTTAGCCACATATGAAAGATCATGACTGGGTGTAAGACATTGGTAAAATTGAGGGTTTCAGAGCTGGACTGTGTGCTTCCCGATCTTAAACAAGAGTTACCAGCCCGACAATCTATAAAAGACAGTCGTGAACCTTTATAAATTTTCATAGAAAGATTTTCATGCAAAAGTTGTTGTTCAAGTCTTTTTTTATGCTGAGTTCTTTTTAACATGCAAAAAAAATTTATTTTTATTTTTGTAAATATTTTGTAAAGCTTATAATCCACAGGCTAGTCACTCTAATCGTGCTAGAACTACTGACAACCTAAGAGTGTCGGGGGCAACGATCCCACCAAGAATCGGCGAATGACATCATGGATCATTTCCTCTCCCTTATTGATGATCGTTGAGGTAGGATATACTATTCTAAAAATCTCATTTCACATTCCTCGTTTAAGCACACATAAACAATGTCGTCATCGCCCACGCCACTTAGACCCTAAACTTATCATAGTCCGATGATTCATATGTGGCATTAACAAATTTTCCCAATTGCTAGGAGAATTTGAGTGTAATATCCAAGCTCAAATCCCGGTACACTGAGTTTCACTGTAGGTTAAGTCATTGTGGGAATTTCACTGTTGATTTAATTAAGGAAACATGAACTACGTCTCGGTACATTTTCATGTCTGGCGTCTTAATCAGTTTGTGAATCAGGGTCAAGTGTCAAGTTTCATTATTTATTCAAAAATTAGGTGGATGAATGCTCACATAGGGTGTGCTCCTAAAATCTAAGAAGTCTACGCTGAGAATTAGGTAGACGAACTCTCACATAGGGTGTGCTCCTAAAATCTATGAAGCCTATACTTATAATTAGGTGGATGGACTCTCACCAGGGTGTGCTCCTAAGGTTTAGGAAGCCTACACTTTAACTTTGCTTAAAGTGATACTCTCAATTAAGTGTTTTTTCACTTAATCCTCAAATATTTCTAAGTGTCTTCAAAGTAATTAAATCAGAAATTCTCATTTTGACTTAACCATTTAACAAAAAATAACAAAACAAACGAAAAGAGAAGGTCGACCCACTTCCAAAACTAACAAAGCCGATGAACGAAACAACAAATGAATCGGCCTAAAAGAAGTTAAATTCTTTCAAAAAGTGTAATTAAATCGATCCCCGAGAATAGTACTTAAATCTATTCCAAAACATTGTTTTGATCGGCCCGAATGTTCCACAATTAAGAGTAAAAAAAATAAATCTTAAAAGCCACTAACAAGACGAAAAAGGTGCAGCCCAAAAGGCACGAAACAGAACAAAAAATTACAACCCACAACGACACTTTCAAACAGCTACAAACCCGTGTTCAAAGTAACCATACAACGATGTCTTTGTGCATGTAAATTCCCCTAAACTTTTGGATGAAATATTTAAAATTTTTTCTTTTCATTCTTTTATGGAGTGGTGATATTCAAGTATAACAAAAAAAAAGACCCATAGAACTGAAGAGGATAAATATGCTAACTCTAGCAAATTGATAATGGAAACCAATAATGTCAACCACATCAAAGAAGACTCTTCACATCAGCTTTACTATCACAGGTTAAATGCATTCATGCTCACTTCCAGTTGCCAAACAAGAGTTGAAGTATGAATTCATAAAAAATAACATGTTTCCAATTATTGAATCATCCTAACCAGTAAACTGATCAAAAAAGAAATAATATGAGCTATGAAGCATGAGAAGAAATATTTGTACACCAACAACACAATTGTAAAAAAAACAACACAATTGTAAAAAAAACAGTTGCCTAAACAGAGCAGTTCATAACTTGACATTATCTAGACAATATGACATAATCAAATTGAACTACGTCCAATGCAAGGCACAGTTAGTTTTGGAGAAATAATAACAAATAATTTAAGATGTGGAGGCATAATTCTCTCTAACAATGCAATTTTTTTTTCAGATTAGAATTAGAATATTATCTAACACAAATAAAATGTTCAGGTATTAAGAACAAAAAAAAAGACAATTAAAATTACCTCCAATGTCAGATCAACCCACATGAAATATATAGAGAAGTAATTGATATAACAAAAATTTGATAACAGTAGTTGTAGCATGGAATAAGCTCAGAAAGTTTCAATTGATAGAACCAAATACTTCAGTAAAAGGTTTATGGTGAACTGAAAGGAATAATCTAAAAGGTTTATGGTGAACTGAAAGGAATAATCGAAGTAGAAGGTAAGACGAGGGAGTGCAAACCTGCGCGTCGGAGTCGGAGTGTGACAGACGAGACGATCGACAGAGAGTTTCGAAAGAGAACGAAGGTGTTCTGTCGAGAGCAGGGGGAGGCGAATCAGACTTATACGGGAGGGCTAAGCGGCTTCGTGCAGAGGAGAGGCGAGCGACTTCGGTGTGGACAAGAGGCGAGCGACTTCGGTGTGGCCGAGAGGCGAGCAGGGCTTCGATCGAGACAAGAGAAGGCGAGCGGTAGTGGGATCGAGCGGTCTCGATGCCGCGAGGAGGAGGCGAATCAGAAGGATAAGACAGACGAGGGTTTCGATATAGAGGAGGAGGCGAGCGGGGCTGGGGAGATGAGACGAATGCTTTCGATGCAAAGATGGGATCGAACCGAAGGATGATGCTTCAGTGCGTGAGGGAAGAGCCGAATGGCTGTTCGGCGTTCGAAGGTGTGAAGGAGGCGTTCGATCGAAGAGAGGAAGAGGCGAGCAGGGGTCTCTGTGCTGAGGTGAGGAGGCGAGCGGGATCGGGATGGAGAGGTGACGTCGAGCGAGCAGGAAGCCGGCGAGGGTGAGCGAGAGTGAGAAGTGGGCGAGTGGGGGGGCCTTCGGTCGAGTAAGAGGAGGAAGGCGAGGCTCTCGTGCGCGAGAAAGAAATAGGCGAGCGGGAGAAGAAGCTCATATTGCATCTTCTCGGTGAAGGTCAGGAGAGGATCGAACAGGGGATGTGGAAGTTCCGTCGAGCGAGGAGGCGAGCAAGCTCGAGAAGACGGGGAGGTGAGTGGCTTCGGTGCATGAGGCAGAGAGGGGGAGGAGCGGATGAGGCGAGCGGTGCCAACCGAAGAGGAAAATGGGGCGAATTGAATTGTATAGCCAAAAATTTCACGCAAAGCATTGGCGGGAATTGAATGATTTCTTTCAGAGCTACAGTTGCGCTGCTCCAGAAAGCTGCTTTAGGGAAGCTGCTGCGGGGAAACCGGCTGCCTGTTTGGTGTAGCTGTGTGAAAACAGCGGTGGGTCAGCTGTTTATGAAAAAATGACCATTGTGCCCCTGTTTGCTAAAACTGTTTAAAATAAGACTATAACAACCACATTTTTTAAACTTCTGAAGCAGGAATTCATTTCTAAACAGAGCGAATTCATTTCTATTTTTAAACTTCAGAAGCAGGAATTCATTTTTAAACAGAGCTGAAAGTTCAGATACACCAATGACCTAATGAAATATATAAGAAATGAAATATATAAGATTTCTGTGCCAAAAACATACATAAATATATAAGAATTCTGCGCTAAAAACATATGTAAATGCATATTCATGTACTGCAAAACCAATATAATAGCACGTGCTGCCATGGTGTGCTCCATGCATGTGCTGCAAAACCACTGAAAGGCAAAATTAATTGGATATGCTTATCACATCAAAAAAATACCATATCCCAAACTTCCCACTGAAAGACAAAATTAAGCAGATACCTCCATATTTTATAAATGAGCACGTTTACAAAGAATTTTAACATTAACACAAATGTTATCGAAACTGCACCATGACCAGAGATAGTATAGAACAAGCATTTAAAAAACACAGCAAATTTACGTGGTTCGGTCGAAGTGACCTACTTCCACGGGAAAGGATTCAAACATCTTTATTGAGGCAATAGAAAAAAGTTACATAGCTTCAAATCAACAATGACTCCTTGCTATAACCAACCGATAAATGAACTAAAAAAAATTTGTTGGGGCATCTTCATACATTCCATCCTTTTGTAATACATACAATCTAAGGTAATTGTACAAATTATAATTGTTTCCTCTTCATAAAGTAAGATAATGCAATCCATGTAGCGGGCAGAATCCGACAGGTTGGGTATGAACCGCAGATGATGTTAAACAAACATTTGGCCAATTCAAGCAGAGCTACTTTTAAGGAAAAAAATAGGAAACAAAACTGCTTATAGGCAAACACGTCCTCTTCAAATTCCACCAACCTTGCAAAATATGCTTATAGGAAACAAAACTTTATCACTCAGGAAACTACCAAACCTGCATTAGCTACATAAGAAGTGTAAGAAGTATAAGATGTATAAGAAGCACAATATTTATAAGCTAATGCATACTTCATTCAACTCTTATGTTGCAAAGAAGCTCACTTGTTGCAATGTATGTTTTATAAGTAGAAAGCTCATTCTATAGAGAGCAAACGACCAAAATCAGTAAACTACAAAACCTGCAAGTTGTATAATATTAAGCATAAATTGGCTAATTGCAAAACCTCTCAAACCTTCATACCATGTTAATGATTCCTGGCAGCAATCTTTAATGGCTAGAATTTTTAAATTTCAAATAAGCATGCAATGGCTAGAATTCTGCTCATACAATTCTGCTATAAGAATTCCAAGCAAACCAAAGCGAAAATATAAAAATTTAGTGCTATATCAACTGATGTTTTGTACTTTAAAGCAAACCAAAGCAAAAAAATAACTTGCAGTTCAAAACAGCTTTCTACCCGATGTTTTGTATCTTCATTTTCTTGAGCTTAGGAGACAAATAGGGCAACTCCAACAAAATATATAAATAATAATGTATATATTCTGCTATACATACATACCACACAATAAAGAAGCTATATTCTGCTATAAGAATTATGCTATAAGAATTCCAAGCAAACCAAAGCAAATATATAAGAATTCGGTGCTATATCGACTGATGTTTTGTACTTCAAAGCAAACCAAAGCAAAAAAATAACTTGCAGTTCAAAACAGCCTTCTACCCGATGTTTTGTATCTTCATTTTCTTGAGATTAGGAGGCAAATAGGGCAACTCCAACAAAATTATGCAAGTTATCGAGGAAGAGTTCTGTTAAGCAAGGAAAGAAACTATCATTTACTGCTGCACTTGCTCCATCAAACCAATCCTCCAATACTTGTAATCCCTTAATATTTAGCACCTCCAATGATGGAAACACATAAACCTTTGCATTCCAATGGAATTTACAATCATACCGCTGTTGTTAGCCTAGCCAAAATACATTTAGATGGCTTGTTTTTTCCATTTCTCCTTTATATAAGTTTCAATTTATATTAGTTTTTGCCTGCTTACATTGGAGTACCTTTGTAACATGATATGGCACCGAATTCTTATATATTTGCTTTGGTTTGCTTGGAATTCTTATAGCAACCAAGTAAATGGTTTCCATTCAAAAATACCATCATTTTGTATAGTAATTATGTACAACATGCCACCCAATTCCTATGTGTTTACATATCTACCACCAAAAGTTTGATTTTTTTTTTATATTAATACCAACCATATCCTTCTTATCAATATGTATAACATGCCACCCAATTCCTATGTGTTTACATATCATTACTGATAGAAAATGGTTATGGATCCTTATTGATAGAAAAATGTGATACAAATATAAGATCAAAAAAATCTGAAATCAAACCTAATCATAGATAATTCGAACTAAAACCTGGAAAAAGAATCCAGATAATATAATCTAATGAACAAACTTCTAAATACATAAAACAAAACTAAAATAAACCCTTTTTTTATGTGTCGATACTATCAGAGAAAAAGTAATCCCCCCCTGAAGGGTAATGTGATTAATGCTCTTAACGGAAGGTAAGATTTTAATAACCATGAAAGTGTTAAAAATCAAGTTGGACAGATGAAAAATAAACAGAAATTGCACACCATTTTTGCCACTGTTAAAGTTGTCAGTTTTTCACTTATAGAAGTGGAGTAACTATAAGATTCACATAGTTACAGGTCTCAATCATAAATCCATTCAGGAACATGGAATAAGACCTACTCCTAATAAGAGAAAAGAAAAGATAGTGATGTATTTCAGATTGGAGATCAAATCTGCATTTTACCTCCATTTTGCACAGCAGAAAAAAAAAAAAGAAAATTGCAGAAAATAAATGAAAAGCCCCTCCAACGATGAAAATCAAATATGCAGATTTTCATCTTGAGAGGCTTGCACTGCAGGAGATTGAAAGAACAAGTGATCGCAAAATGAATGAGAGGAGATCGCAATGAACTCCATATTTTCATCGATTACCTTTTAAGAAAACAAGAGAAGACGAAAAAAGATCGATTACCTTGTCGAAGGCAAGATGCGAGAGGGCTGGTCGAAGGTGAAAGAGGAGAGGGCGCGGTCCTGGTCGAAGGCGAGAGGCGAGACTGCGTGGGAAAAAAAAGGCTAGGGTAGGGCAGAGGCGACAATCGCAAATATTTAGCGGGCGAAAGCTGGGGCCGCGGGGTCGATCCTGCGGCCCGCTTTTTGCCCGCTTTGACGTCCTTCTGTCGCGAAGCCGGAAGCCAAACAGTAACTTTTCGCGATTTGTTGACGCGCCGCGTGAGAAAAGCCGCCCCAAACAGAGCCTTAATTGTAAAAGCTTAATGGGGGGGATTAAATGAAAATTTTGAAATTTAAAATTTGAAATTTAAAATTTGAAGTTTAAAATAATATAAGCTGAGTCAATTAGCCCGTGTTCAGCTCATATCCAACCCAAGTTAAACTCGAGTTTAACCTGGGCTGAATCTGGGCCCGCGCCACACTAATTTTAAAAAGGTGCATCGATTTTCGTGTCGTTTGTGCAAGTGCATAACCTTAGTGATATGAGTGTCCTCCCTAGCTGAAGTTGATGTCTCAGATTCATCTGTGTGGTCTGTTTCGTCATTCGAGGTCGTCCGGACAAGTTTGCTGACGGTTGGGCCAAAAATGTGTCAACTTCGTACGTGGTGTAGTGAGTAAGTGAAGTGCGGCGTTTGCGAGTGTTCGAGTCATGGAGGGTTCACCTAAGGCCGTCTGATCCTGTAGAAACTCATTTTCAGGTCCTTTACATGTTGGTCCTTATCCCTTGTGACTAGAAGTTGAGTGTTTGAAACCACTCATGCAAGTTCTTCACAAAAATGAGTCAAGAAGTAGTTTGAAGTTCTACAGGAGGTGAGCTTCATTACTAGTCTGCTAAGATGGTCAACAAGGAACTCTTAGGGCTAGATTTTGAGTTCTGGGAGTAGGAAACTAAGACTTCACTAAAAATGAGGTCAACAAACAACAACGTAGGATGACTGGAAAAGCTGGATTAAGGTGTTGCGATGGCTGCACAATGGTAGATAGCAATGTGAGGGGTTTACAGGGCATCAACATCGAGGTGGAAGGCTGAAAGGAGGTGGATGGTGCTGGAATGGCTGGAACAGTGATGGCAATAATAGGGAGGGCTGGAATCACATCAGTAACGAAGACGGAATGATGGCAACAGTGACGGAGGATGCAGGGGAATGGAAGATAACAAGAGGATAGTTGTACGGGGTGGCGATAGCTTGGATAGACAGCTGGAATCAGAAAACTACCGTGAAAGCAACAAATAAGCACTGTTCGGGGGCGGCTGCAACAATGGAGGGCGGTCGGGAGTGACATGGGGCGGATGCAAAAGGGGATAGAGAAGTTAATCACCATATGAAGACCAAGATACAACCGAAACACCACCTGAAATCCTAGGATACAACCCTGGAAGGGATGAAGAGACACCAACGGCTATCCTAATACAAAAAACTGATCTAAAACACAAAAACAAGATACTTATAAACCTAGGATAAATAAGAATGGACCCCACTCTCATTAAGAGGGAAATCCATGTAAATGAAGGGTCCACCGACTCACCTTGACTGGTCCAAGCCGAAATTTCCCACAGAAATCAGCGATATTGTAGCAGGGATCACAAAAATATCACTGTGGGAAGCTCCAGCATTTATCTCTTAGGTTGGAGGAGTTTCAACTTCATTTATCGAAGTTTCTGGCTCCTGGTAGTATAGTGACAGATTGGTCATGTTGAAAGTGGTGGAAATATTGTAATATATCAGAGTCAATTATGCTTGGGTCGATATTCTAAAACACATCCTGATAAAATAAGTATTCATCATCTTTTGACACAACTAGAACTAAAATTATACGTGGATGGGTATCCTTACAAATTAAACCTTGAGTCATTAAATTTGTGATTTTCTTCCACTTATCATTTGGTTTGTTTTTTCTCATCTTAGGTATTCTCATCTTGTTTGGATCTTTCAAAATGTGCCTGATCTAGGATCATCATCAGACACCAGGCACCAGGCACATTTTCTTTATACACATACATACCACCAAATTCCTATACATTTGCATATCTGACACCCTAACCTTACTTTTACGTTTATATTATCATATGCTTTATTTCACATAAAAAATAACATCATTTTGACTTAAAAAAAATGAAATACACTTTTTTATGCATGAATAATGAGGCTTGTATGTAAAATTTAAAGTCTAGGACGCATAGGAATTGAGTGGCATGTATGTAAATCTTCCTTATTTTTTAATGACATGTCACTGAAAGATTATTAAAATTTAATATTTTAACTTAAAAGGAAAAAATAACTAAATTTAAAAATAACTAAATTTAAGTACAAATAATGTTGTGTTCAATGATTCATTTTATCAGTTCCATGTTCATAACCAATGGTGAAACTTTTTAGTCTTTTTTTACTTGAAAAACGTACAAATGGTTTCACCGCCCCTTATACTCCCACGTGAAGGCCTGCCACCTTAATTGTCCTTTTTTTTGGGGGGAATTTTTAAAACAAAATATTTGGGAATTACCTTAATTGTCTTCACTGTAACGCCCCTACTCTCTCTTTGCGATTTTATTTCCCGGGCAGCTTAACGGCTACCAGCAAGAACCTTGAGGACACGACTGTAGCCGTTAAAATCTTCGTCACTTTTTAAAAATTTTACTTCCCGACTCTCACCTACGGTGAACACAGTTATTCAATTCTCTGCTCTCCTTTCTCCATCATGTGCTGCCTTAATGGCGATATCTCTCTCACTCACCGATGGGCTACCCTCACCGAGATTCCCCTGAACTCTAGACTGCCACACTGTGTTATTTAATGGCACTGCTGTGCCCTCTTTACAAGTAGTGCAGGGGGAGTGCACCCTATTGCACGATTTCCAAAGATTCTCCCGTTAATGATCATGTTCATGGAAGTGAAGGGTTGCCGTTTCCAACGTTGGATTATTCCATTTTTCATACCTCTTGTGGATCCATGCTCTGTTTCTGTTTGCACAATTTTTTTATTTCTTCAGCACACATGGCATTGCTTGGCTAGATATGAGATATGGAGATGGGTATTAGATCTTGACAGCTTTCTTTCCCCCTCTCCTCTCTCCGACCTTATGATCTGTCTTTTCTTTTCTCCAACTGTAAGCCTCATTCCAAAGCCCACGTGGGTTTTATGTTCCTCTCATCAACTCTTTTGTTTTTTTGGTTTAATTCATTGGTCGGATCATGTGAAAGTGGACGATCTGAGAAGGGACGAGGGAACAGTAAAGTGGCAAGCTTGGACCGAGGAATAGGAAAGGCTTCTATCTCTCTTATTTCATCTCTGTTGGGTCATAGGTTTCTCTTGTTGTAGGGGATAAGTGGGAGGAAAAGTGGCGCAGAAGAGGATAGGGACCCAACTGGTATTTCAGGTTCTACCTTTCATGAATCAGATGAATGGGGTATGCTTCTTTCTGAATTGATTGAATTCTTATTTGTTGACTATTATTTATTCTCCATCTCCTGACTTGATCGTAGCCATCTCTGTTTGCCATTGCAAAGAACAGGAGTGAACTCAGCCAGTTTTAGATCCTTAATTTTTATCTTTTAGAATACAAAATTAGGAAGACCAGCTTGTTTTTGATAGTGTACTTGCCATCACTTGGAACTACTAATTGTAGAAAAAGAGATCTGTGGCTATGGATAAGAAAACTTGTTGCAAGCATTCATCTTCAATGGAAGATAGTGCTTCAGAAAGTTTTGAAAGCCAGAACGGGAAGAGCACGGATAAGGGATCTCATCATAGCAAAACTTTAGGTTCTCGCACTAAGCCAACTCCATCAAAATGGGATGATGCTCAAAAATGGCTGGCTGGTTTCTCCAGTGGAGGAAATGATCGTCACTCCAAGTGCAAGCCTCGGAATTCGAATGCAGAAGACAGGAGACTTCTGCAGTCTGCATCTCAGAGGGGCAGGGATTCTTGTAGCAGTGCTGATCTGGGCTTGGAAGAAGATCTAGCCCTGCGAAATTGTGTTCAAGATGAGGGGGAGACTAAGAAGATAGACTGCAGTGATTTAATTTGGAGGATCAATAAGCCTATGGAGAATTCACAGATAGAAGTCAAGGCAGTTTCTTTGAGAGATTTTGGCACGGAGATGACTCCCATAACAAGCCAAGACCCTTCCAGGACTGCTACTCCGATCCGAGCAACGACGCCGGTGTTAACAAGTCCCATTTCTTCCAGATCTTCATCCCCCGGAAGGTATCGTCAAGGGGGAAATTCCTTTGAAAGTTTCCAAACAGGGGTGAGGAATTTAGCGAGGAAGAATGAAACAGTGCTTTTTGGCACAACCAGTGGGAATGGGTGGGCTGTAAACAGGGATGGGACTGCTGCTGCGAGGAAGGTGGCGGGTGATTTGGAGCAGATCAAAAACTCGAGTTCTCTAGAATCTAGAGCAATGGCATGGGATGAGGCAGAGCGAACAAAATACATGGCAAGGTAGTCATTGGCCTATTTAGATACATAAGAACTATGTGCCATGTATGCAAATTTCCCATCTATTTCTAAATACGAAAGAAAACAAAAAAAAGATTGCAAACAATCCTGAAGTTTTGGTGCTTTGCTTCCATTATTATATTAATTGAATGCTTACAATGATTAAAATATTTCCTATTCGTAAGCTATCCTTACTAATAACCTTTCTTTAGCTGTTCTTTTATTCTTTTGTGCCAGAAAATCAAGAGTTTTTTTGACTTACTAGACTAATTGCAGGTTCAAGCGTGAAGAGGTGAAGATACAAGCTTGGGAAAATCATGAAAGAAGAAAGGCTGAAATGGAGATGAAGAAGATTGAGGTATCAAGTTGCTATTTATAACATATATTTAACAACTTCTATTTGTAATGATTTAAACTCAAGCTTTAACTTTTTATATTGCTGTTGCACTCTTTATTATTTTTTTTTTCAGAGGGATTATGTTTGATGTTAGCTATAAGAAAGCAAAGAAGCAAAAAAATTAGAGGGAAAATTTGCTATGTTGAGCTCATAATCAACAATCATCATTATTATTGTAAATATACCCAATTAGGAATACATATACGAGTATGATCATGAAGTAAAGGTATGTATCATTTCTATGGCGTTGCAATGTAGCTTCATTTTAAAGTTGAATAATCCTGTTAAAATTGTGCATGTTGGAGGACCTAATGGAATCCAATGTAGCTTTTGTCATTTCAGCCTTGATAAATTTAAGGTAACGGGCACTCATTTTATCATTATCTTGTTGATGCTTTAAAGCCATCAACCCCCTTTTTTTTTTCTTCGGAGGAAGCTATGCTCATTTCCCATATGAATTATAATAAAAACAGCTGGGAAATTCTGCGCTTGCCCAAACACCTTAACTTGAATCCAATGCAACTATTGTTATTTCAGACCTATGCAATATCCAGATGATAAGAAGTATTTCCATATATTTTTCTTATTCGAATTTCCAATATGTTAATGTCATGCTTGTTGATGCTTTGAAGACATTAACTTCTTTTTTAAAAGCAACTTCAATCTTTTTTCAGACATTCTTTGACTGAATTTATTTATTTATTTATAATAAGTATGATGACTGATTTGCCTATTTAAACCCAGCCCTCAGTCCATTCTTCCTCACCTCTTTGCATCTCACCATTTCACGTTTCAATCTTTATTTTCCATTTCTAGCTCCTTTCTTAAATTTCACTTCCCTTAAATCACTCAATCCTTCCTTTTCCCTCATCTTCCTCACCTTTCTAAAAATCTACAGCGAAGCGTGTTTGCAATCTCAACAAAGAGTTTTTTAATATCAGGGTGAGTGTTTGAACCCAGCATCTTAGGATTCTTCACTTTATTTTCAACTAATATGCAAGGATCCACACGTGGATGGTCTCCCAGGAGAAACTTGAAAGAAAACATTAAAACATAGCGCTTAGGCAACCCAAATGAAAACATACAAATGAAATTTGGAGCTAAGACTAATGAGAACTTGAGGATGGGTTAACTTTGTGCAAGTTCTGAATAAACATTATGTAACGATAAAGTAAACTTAAAACTAAAGCCCAAACCTGCAATGTCAACGAAGCTAGCCCAAAGTATAAAGAACAAAAATTTTGCACCGATTGTTGCAAGGGTATCTTTTGACTTCCATGTTTCAAACTCTAGTGGCCTTTCCTTCAAAAACTCTCTATACATGTGAAGACTCTATGGTTGTTTTTTATGAGTTTATTGTAATTAAGGGTAATTAGCTTTTTTTGTGTTGTTTTTTTTTTCTCCTTTCCTTATATGCCCTAATCCTCTTCTATAAAAAGAGACGTAGGGTTCATTAGAGGTTTGAGTGAGGTTTGTGGAAATTGCAACCCAAGCCTTTCTTTCTTTCTCCCATCTGGTACTAGTGAAATCATCTTCACGTGTACGTAGGCGGATCGACTTAACGCCGAACCACGTAAATATTTTGTATTTAATTGCTGATGTGTGAATTTCTACACTTCCACATTGTTTCTGCATAACAATTGATATCAGAGCTCCAGGTTCGTGATTGGAACATAGTTTGAGGTCGACAACAACAAATCCTGTGGGTGTTACTGGCAGGTTTTGTAGCACGTGATTCAACGTGCTTTGCAAATAGATTCAACGGTCCGGGCGACAGAGACACAGGTCGAGGAGGACATCCGGAGAGTTTTTTTTTTTTCAATGACAAACTAGTGGCTCCGGCAAGGTCCGACAACTCCGGCGAGGTTCGACATGGAACAGGTGGCATACCTCACGTGGAAGGCTGTGAGATTGCGTGGAACAAAAGGCAAGTTTTTTTTTTCCTTTCGGTTAGTGGCAACAGAGGAAAAAAGGAAGGTTTTTAAAAAGGAATATTAAAAAAAAAAACAGAGAAAAAGAAACTTTTTCTCAAAGAGAAAGGAGATCTCAAATTATTCCTGGTATCAAAGCAGAGAAAAAAAAAGTTTCTGAAGTTTTTAAAAAAGGAAAGTTGAATTTGCCTTATTTAAGAAACAAAGATCAAGAAAAAAAAATTTGGGAAGTATAAGCTTTGTGTGGAAATTGAGAAAAAAAAGAAACTATTTTAATAAGGTTTTTTTTTTAATGGAAGGAGAATTTCTCAGAAAAAAATGGAAAAAAAGGAATTTCAGAGAAAAAATGGGAATTTTATTTTCTAAAATTTATTTCTTTATAAGGTGAACTTTTTTAGTTATTTGTTATTTTTTTTTCTAGGAATCTTGCTGGATGAATTTTTTTGAAAAGAGATTCCAACAGAGATGACCATAAATGATAACATGATGTTAGGTTCTTCAATTTCCATTATGATGGTGGAAAAGTAGATTCATCAGATGGTTACACAACCTGTCAAAATCGATGTATTAAAATTTGATGGCAAAAAATACTTTGACATGCGGCGATGTTAAGTGATGGATGCAGTGTTCTTTGAATCTCGAGAAATTCTTAGATAGCAAAGATGTTCTAAAGATATGTCAGAGAGAGATTGATTGAAGATGAATATTAGTGATTATGACTTGATCCGAAATTGCTTGACCTAGGAGATCAAATATGTGGTGATGATGGAGACTTCTGTAGAGAAATTGTGGAGGATGCTGGAAAATAAATATCTCACGAAGAGCGTGGAGAACCGTCCCCATATGGAACGTCGACTACAGATTTCAGATTAGATAATGGGTTATTATTGATGATCACTTGAATAATTTCACAAAACTGTTAGCATATCTATTAAATTTGGATGATAAGATTTGAGATGAAGACAAGACTTCTATTGAATTCGCTCCCGGATGAGTACGAAAATTTTATGATGACACTCATTCATGGAAAGGATGTCTTGAATTACGACAAAGTGACTACGACTTAATCACGAGTTTTGTCGAAGGGACAAGGAGTTCGTAAAAATGGAGTCAGCTGAGGCACTTACACTCCAACATGACAGATCTGAGAAGAATAATTGGGCAAGAAATGTGACAATAGTGAGTTCTCAAAAGCGGAGCTAGCTCGTGAGCGTGGTCTAGGAAAAATCAGTGTACATTATGCTTATAGACTGATCATTGGAAGAAAGATTGTCTGAAGCTGAAGAAGAAGGGAAAGAAAGTAGCATCTGAGGTGAAAGCTAATCTCATTATGGAAAGATATGGGGGTGGATTTAGATGTATCATTTTTTTGCAGTTTCTCACAGCTTTTTTACATATGATTCGTGTTACATACTGGACACAGGTGCTGCCTATTACATTTGTCCCCATCAAGGGTAGTTCTATACACACAAGGAATTGGATAGCAGTGCAGTGACTATGAGCAATGATCAAACATATTGTATTATTGGTGTAGAGAGTATATTTATCAAGATGCATGATGATACTGTGAGAGAGCTGACTAATGTTAAATATATTTCATATATCAGAAAGAATTTATTGTCAGCTAGGGTTTTAGAGTTCAAAGGCTACAAGATAATTATTGAAGCATGAGTTTTGAGGAAATGTTGTGAAGCAATGGTTTTTATGAAGGGAGTTTGCCATCACAATCTTTATTATCTTCAAGGTAGTATAGTGACTAGAATGTCTGTTTTTGCTAATAATTCTTCTGACACCACTATGTTGTGACATATGTGGCTAGCTTATGCTGAAGCAGCTTCACTTCAACCTTTGGTGAAGAAAGGAATGATCAAAGGAGCGAGCACGTGCAAGCTAGACACCTAATGACTTTCATTTGTTCATAATCTCTAGCAAGATGCCCTGACCACATCTTTTTTGAGTTCTTCCCAATAGTTGCAGAAGACAAACAGTTCACCAAGTGACAAGCATATTCTATGGTCCCGACCCAATAGATTCCATAAATCGAAGAACATACACGAAACTTTCTCCACCAAAGTCCGATTCATCCTCTCTGCCACCCCTTTCTGTTATGGTGTCTCTCGAACAGTGAAGTAATGTTCTATCTAAGCTCTCTGACACTCTTGCAAAAATGCATCCGAAGTGTATTCGCCCACATTGTCTAATCTGAAGATCGTCTTTTGTGCTCATGGCGAGCACCTGCAAGCTAGATTTATGTGGTTAAAGCGAGTATGATCATTGTGCATATTTGAAGAAGTTGCCAACGATGAGTTCATTTACTTGCTTTTATATGTCGATGATATGTTAATTGCACCTCCTAGTCAGATTAATGCTGATAGGATGAAGAATCATTAGTTCAAACATTTTGAAATGAAGGATTTATGTGAAGCTCACAAAATTCTTGATATAGAGATTCTCAAGGGCAAGGCAGCTGGAAAGGTTTATCTTTCACAAGAAGCTTATGTTACAGAAGAAATTTGGGATTGATGACTTGAGGAAGTTTGTGAGTCTACCCATTACATATCACTTTCAGTTGAATTCAGATCAATGTTCTAAATATGATCATGAAAGGAAAGATATGTGATATGTTATTTATGTTAGTGCAGTGGACATTCTGATGTGTGTCATGGTTTGTACTAGACCAAATATTGCAAATGTAGTTGGTGTTGTGAGCAGGTTCATGCATGATCCATGAAGGAAATAATGACAGGCTATGAAATGTTTTCTGAGGTATCTGAAGGGTACCGTTGATGTTAGCTTAGTGTTTGAGAGATAATCATCTATTGCAGATTTATGTGCAAGCTACACTGACTCAAACTATATAAGTGGCATGGACAATCGTACATGACATGGATAATCATAGATTTATATTGGCAGGAGGTCATTTCTTCGTTCTACTGTTGCTCTGTTTACTACGGAGGCTGAGTGCATTACAGTCACGGTGGCGATGAAGGAAGTAATATTAATGCAGGGTCTATTAAATAACTTGAGAGTTGATTAGACGTCTCTGACAATATTCTGTGAAAGTCAGAGTGCGATATTCTTGGTCACAAATCAAGTTCATCATGCTCGCATCAAACACATTGATGTGAGGTACCACTTTATTCAGAACTTGATTGATGAAAACAAAGTTTTGTTGAAGAAGATAGATATGAAGGAGAATTCAACGGACATGCTCATGAATCTACTATCAGTCCAAAAGTTCACTTATTATAGGAGTTTGATGAGCATCCTAGCTCTGGACTGATTGCTCAGTCGGGTATTTTAAAGAACTACGCGAGGGGTATGTAGGCAGCTATTTTGGTGCAGCTAAATGGGAGTTTGGTGCTCATTTGTTCATCTCTCACTTATCTGAAAGTAAGAGATAAGGTGAATGTTGTGTTTTTTATGACTTTATTATAATTAAGGGTAATTAGATTTTTTGCTTTTCTTTTTTTCTACTTTTCTTATATGCCCTAATCCTCCCCTATAAAAGAGGGACTTAGGGTTCCTGAGGTATGAATAAGGTGTGTGGAAATTGTAACCCAAGCCGTTTTTTATTTCCCCCATCCAGTGCTGTGAAATCCCTCTCTCCGCGGACGTAGACGAATCAACTTTACGATGAACCACATAATCTTTTGTATTTGATTGTTGTTGTATGAATTTCTACATTTATGCATTATTTTCACATAACATCTATGACTTACACTAAAAAGTGAATGACTTTCACAGACATCACCTTGGTGTGAATCAATATGAATGTAGGTCGTTGAAGCTCTTATCAAAAAAATAAAAATAATACCAACCATGCTACGAAGAACAATGAAAAGGGTCATCATTTATTTTATCAAATGATCATGGAGTAATATTTAGTTGCCACATGATGGCTTTGATACGACCTAGAAATCAACAGTCCACACACTTTATTATATTATTCATAGTAACAGCTATTTCCTAAGAGAGAATCTTGCACTTCAATTGCTCTCTAGTTAAACTTAAGGATTGTTTAGTTTGCTGAAAAAGAAATGCAGCATAATTGAAATATAGTGAATTGAAATATAGTGTATTTGAAATGTTTTAGAGATATTTGATTAATCATAAAACAAAAATATGACATTACTTTTTTGTGTTTGATTTCAAGTAAAATGTAATGAATATAAAATAAGGTGGTGGCTGTCTCTGATGATGGTGCCCAGCAGCAATAGTTGATGACCGGCAGCCCAAATCGTCCACTACAATACAAAAGTTCCCTAATTCAAAAAGAAAGGCAATCATAGATTCAAATCAATCTTGCTGTCTATTATGAAATGCTCCCTCATCTGATGCAATTGCACCATTTTATATTGGGGTATTTACATATACACCACCCAATTCCTATGTATTTACATATCCTAAAACCCAAATCTTTCATACCCCGTCCAGAATTTGAATATTTTAACTTATAAAATCTGAAATAGCATTTTCGTGCATCTAATTGAGTTGATATATTCGTAAATCATCCTTTATATTGATAGGTGAAAGCTGAGAGGCTTAAATCTCGAGCAGAGGAGAAACTGGCCAACAAAATAGCCGCAACAAGAAGGATAGCAGAGGAGAAACGTTCCAATGCAGAATCCAAACTGAATGAGAGTGCCGCAAGAACAGCAGAAAAAGCAGATTATATTCGAAGAACCGGTCATTTGCCATCCTCCTTTTCTTTTAAGCTTCCTCATTTGTGCCGATAATATGCAGTTTTTTCGGTCAGTTCTTTTTGCAGTTTTTCTTTTCTATTATTTTTATGTTTCATAAAGCGTGTGTATATTACTTATTTGAATCTGCTGAACAACTGAATGTTGCATTTTCATTCAACTATTGCTGGAAGTGAAGTTCTATCTTATAATAGATTTAATGGTGAATTTTTTTATGATTTTGCTTCTTATAACACTATTACACTTTGCACCAATACAGATTTTAAAGTTGGGAGATTTACCTACATACCACTCAATCCCTATGCATTTACATATATGAGTTTGACGCCTAAACTTTAGTTTTTACATACATGCCATCTGGCATGTGTAAAAATGTGTCAAAAGTAAAATTTAGCTGTTGGATATGTAAATATATAGGACATAGATGTAAGTGGTATGTATGTAAATGCTCCCAAGTTTTCAGATTTGTCCTATTTTTTTTTTTTTTTTTGTAAAAAATTATAATAAATACACTTCAATTTAAACAATAAACAGTTTGATCTGTTGCACATTTTTATTATTACTGATGAAATTAGATAAATAATTCAAAATCAATGTTTTGAAGATGAAATTCAAGCTTCATCAAACCTCTCTACATTAATTGATGAATACAGAAGCAACTAAAATCTTTCAAATTAACCATTCCTCATCTTTATATAATATAAATAAAGCTTCCGTTCCTGGTCGGAGCAACAGAAGAAGAAGAAGAGGAAGAAGGCAGACATGTTACTCTCATGGCGCTCTCTTCTTCATTGGATTAGCGGCGTATCATTGCCCATAGCGTCGTCTTTCTCTGCCGAGACATCTCCTGCAACAGCTCGAGAGTCGAGAACATCGATTATGGCGGCGATGGAGCTGGAAGAAGCTCTGCCGAAAGGGTATGTGGTTCCTGTAACTCCGACTTTCTGGATTGCAAAACTAGGCTTATCAAGTTTAAAGAGTTGGGGAGGAAGATCGGCGGTGTAATTCCTCTTCGCATTCTATGTATTTACATATCCAACACATCAATTTCAAAATTTACATATCTGTGCTCTTATTTATGCATGAAAAAAATGTATTTTAAAATTTTCTTTTTTAAAGTTAAAAGAGTACCTGATATGAAACATTTGAGTGGTATGAATATAAAAAAAGATGAAATTTTGTTGTTATATATGTAAATACACAGTAATTTGTTGGTAGGTATGGAAAAAAAAAACATTAGGACCTAGAATAAAAATAATTATTTATTGGGGTGTAGGGCTATCAAAAAAAAAAAAAAAAACTCATTCTCTAATAGCTTGTATAGTTGTATTGGACTCGTGAAGGAGTTCATGTTTGAATCGTTTGTTAAGTAAATGAGTAGAAAACCTACAAATTGTTTAAGCTCAAATTGAAGGAGTTCAAATTTAAATCGTTTGTTAAGTAAATGAGTAGAAAACCTACAAATTGTTTAAGCTCAAATTATAAATGAACTTAGCACGAACAACCATTTATTCGAACTTGTTTGGATCATTTTAGCTTAGAATAAAAATTATATATATAGTAATATGTTATACAGTTATCTAATTTTAAATTGTCCTCCTATATTAGATTGGAAAAGTGCATGTTTGAATTTGGCACCTTACATTTAATTTTATAATTAATTTAAACATGTTTTGAGCTGAACAAGAATGAAAACAAATATAAATATTCTTTCGAGTCGAACATGGATATATTGCCAACGAATCATTTCAAACAAAAGTCAATTCCAAATAAAACAAAATATAACTGATTCAAACATACGTTCAACTCGATAAAATTTGACTCATTTACACATCTAGCGTGAACTTGCTCACGGCTTAAACTATTAAACCCTACCCGCTTTGAGGGCGAGGGCTTGTGAGCATCGAAACCAAAGGCAAGAATTTTGATTTTCCTTGAATTCTGTAGACAGTTTTGATTCATGTCTGGGGAACTTTTTTCTTCGTGTATGTTTTCAATTCATATGCTACTGAGGCGACTCTTTATTCAAAATTAAATAGGTCGGCTCAATTTTAGTTGAGTTTATCGACTGCTGGCCCTCGAATTTTGGATCAGCTTTTTTAAGGACTAGTTCACCGGGTGCAAACATCTTCTCTTGCATATTTTTTTAGTAGTATCAAGCAATCCTCTGTTTTACTTCTTCCTATCGAAGTGCAAAATTGGTTCAATTTTAAGCATCATTCTTTCATCGTTTTCCTCATACCTATCGGTGAGGTTCTCCTCGTAAAATGTGGAGGTTGCAATGGCCCTCTAGCTATGGTGGTTATACTCCATTGACAACATTGCTTCAATCCCATGGGATAGCATGTGAGGATTTTGTCCAGTCGTCGATGATGGCGTCGTTCAGTTTACCCAAAGGACTGACAGAAATAAGTTCACTTAATTTCTTTTTGCTCCTTTGTTTTTTTTCCCATAATAAATGCATAATTATTTTGCTAGCAACCTTCATTTGTTCATTAGTATAGGGATGATGTAAAAAGGTGAACTTTTTGTTAATTCCCTTGGAAAAAGTCCCTTACTGCCTGGTCAATGAATTGTGCCTTGTTGTCACTGCTAAAGTGCTATGGAAAGCCATACCGATAGAAGATGTCCATCTAGATGAAGTTTTGGATGACCTCCACTGTAATCCGTGTTAGTGTCTTTGCTTCAATCTACTTTGAAAATTATTACACGATGACAGAATTTGTGTTGTTCTTTTAAAGGAGTAAATGGCCCAAGAATGTCAAGGTCCTAATTGGAAAAAGACTAGGGACTTGCAATCGATTGTAGTTTATGGGTCGGCTACTACTGCAAAGAATCATACTTCTGGCATTGCTTGCATATTTTGGAAAACTCCACTACATCCTTCATGAGGGTCGGCCAGAAGTAGCCTAAGCATTGATCCCAAGATTTTCCCTCTATAGTGACTCTCACATTCACCAAAGTGTACCTCCCACAGAATTTCTTCATCCTTGTTTTTCTATATGCATCTCAAGAAGAGTGAGGTGGTTAACCTTTGGAAAATTTTCCCTTTAATCATGAGATATTGTCCTGTTTTGAACTTAAATTTTCTTGGATCAGTGATTTCCTCATAAATCTTTTCGGTTTCTAGATATTGGATGTAAAGATCCATCGAACTCTGTCTTCTCCACTTTTGCCTACATTTTCTCGGGTTCCTCAATGGCAAGTTGGAGAAGCTAATGAGAGATCTCTTCTTTTAAATAATTCTCCCTACTGACGTGCTCGATTTTGAAGTCTGTAAACTTTCATATCTCTGTATTTGCCTTGTTTAACTATTTGGCCATCATTTTGTCTCTCACCTTGAAGTATCTGTTGCCTTGATTTACCATCAGTTGATAATCTAAATTCACTAGGAGATGCTAGACTCCCATGTTGTATGTTAGCCGTAGGCCAATTATCGATGCTTCATACTTTGTTTGGTTATTGGTGACTTTAAATTTGAGGATGGCCAAATAAAAAAAAATTCTCTATGGTTGGACTGCTAGGTTCTAATTTGATTCTAGCCCTCTTGACTTGAGGCTTCATCGATGTACAATATCAAAGTTCAGCCGTCAGTGTTAATTCCTTTACTCGATTTTCCTTTTTTAGTGAATTCCACCAAAACGTTTGCGAGCACTTGAGCTTTAATTGTCATCTAGGGGATGTATGTGACATCACATTTGTTGAGTTCCACGACCAACTTTAGGAGTTGGCTGGAAGTAGTGAGTACAGATTTTAGGGGGTGGTCAGTGATGACCCTGATTGGATGTGTCTAGAAATATGGTCGGAGCTTGCAAGCATAGATAATTAGAGCAATCAGTAGTTTTTCCATGATGGAGCACCTAATTTCGGCGCCTCTGAGGACCCGACTAGAGTTGTAGATTAGGAATTACTTTCCCAGCTCCTCCGGACCAAGGCTGAGCTGATAGCATTGAGCCCAACTCCCAAATAAAGAGTGAGTTTTTCTTTCAGTTTTGGATTTTGTAGTAGTGATGTTGAGGCTAGTGATTGCCTTAGGCTCTGTAATGCTTGATCAAATTAAGTTGATCATTCGAAGCTCTTGGATTTCCTTAGCATTTTGGAGAACACTGCATATTTTTTGCCTGACTTCAAGATGAATTAGCTGAGTGTCGTTATTCGGTTGGTCAACTTTTGCACCTCCTTAGCATTTCAGGGAGAAGTATATTAAATAGTGTTTATAACTTCGTTGAGTTGGCCTTTATACCTTCGGGCGTGAGGAGGTGTCGGAGGAATTTGTATGTCCAAGCTCCAAACTTCCATTTTAATGGACTTGGCCCCATATTAAAATTTCTGTGTTTGAAAATATTTTTTTAGGTCGTTAACATGTTGTTCAACCGACTGACTCTTAACCAAAATATAATCCACATACGACTTAATGTTTTTTTTTCATTTTGATCTGTAAAAAATTTAAATATTCAAGGCAAACGATTTAAAAACTCATAGCCACAATCTAGTTCCATTCATATGTGGTGAAATAGCTAGCACCCTCACCAGTTCTTTCTGGCTCTCCACCCGCAAAGGAAAGGTCATCCTTCGGCAGCTGGAGCGAGAATTCTACCTCGGTCGTCACCTTATTCACACCATCTTGAGGACTTATTGAAAATTGCTAGACCAATCATCCATCCGCTCCGGAACTCGTTCTTGTAACGAGCCTACAAGGGAATCAGAGGACCCGATATGATCCTAGGAATCGTCAGCCTTTGATCTTTTCACAATTGTTTCTCTCACAAGAGCTTCCTCAACTGGTACTCGCTTCACGTCTAGTTTTAGGGCTTTAGCCCACATGCCTCAAAGAGCCTTAAGAAGCGCATCTTTGTCACCAACCGAAGCTCTCTCGCCAATCATTATGATGAACTACGACGGAGGAAAGATGGGATCAAAACAAGGAAAGAAGGAGAAAAGCACACGCAAGCCTCCGCTACTCCATGGCTTCTTTATAGTAACCTGGTCACGGAAATCTAGGGGAGTCAGTAATTAAGCAATTTTGTCATTCAAATTTGTATTTACATTTTTGTATCAATAAAAAGATTCCCTTGATCTTATGCTCTACGTAGCTTTGGAGAGGTACGAAAATTGGAGAATAAAATATATATACTCAAAATATGATGACCCGAATCTCAAAGCAATCCAACAGCCACGACATAGGATGATCGTTGGACGAACAAGCGATCGACTAGCAACACAACATGGATCTCAGAAAATATCACAATCAAAGAGGAGTAGATGATCGATGGAGGATTGACCGAGGGGCCACACATGGAATCATCTGATCGGATGGCAACCTAAAGGTTTGAGGTCATTTGATGACACCCCAGATGGTCCGCATAACTTAAGGCGTTCAATCGAGTATCAACACCATCATCGATCGATGACCGATGCACAACCCTAAGACTATCGAACAGCTAGGCTAAATGATCGCGAGACTCAAAATTAGTTGACCAATCACATTTGATATCTTATTTTATTTTCCCAATCACATTTGATATCTTATTTTATTTTCCCCATAATTTACGAATATGTCCCCTTAGAAGGTAATAATTAGAGAGAAAATATGTAATTGTAGCACTCATGTCCCTTTGTCTATAAATGTGTCATTTCATAACAAAAGGTTATGCATTTTCACAGTTCTTTAATGTTTCTTCTTCCTTGTTAGTGTTTCGTTCTATTTCTTGAGTGTGTTTCATGGATGTTTTTGAATTCAACACTAATAATGATTGAAAAATAAAATAGTATAAAGTAAATCATAAAAGTTTACCATGCAACAAGAATGGGAATTAGACTGAGAAAAGTTATAAATTTTATTATTATTATTATTATTATTATTATTATTATTATATTTATTTTTTTTAGCTAATTTGGCATTTGTTTACATTTTTCTAGAATTTAATTTCTAGCACAAATAAATAAATTTATTTATTTATCATCTTTCTAAGCACCAAAATAATTTTGTTAAAATGTAATGCCATATTATCCCACTTATAGCCTTGAAAACTTTTGTTATATACATTATTTAAGTTATTAAGCTGCATCTCTCACCCTCTCTTTTTCAATATGCCAAACATAAATATTTCTTTGGAGTAATGAGTGGGAAAAAAAATATATTTATGAAAATAATTAAGAAAAATAGTTAAAAATTTAGTTAAACTCTAAATTTATTTTTCTTATTTTTTCTCTATCATATGAAGAGAAATGAGAAAGAGAATTTTTTGAGCATAAGATCCAATGCACTCAAATTTGTGTATAGAGAGGAATATAAATATGTTTTTACATATTTTATATATTGTACTATTTCCAAACATTATAACTCCAAGAAAAAATAGCCAATTGTTTTGTCCTTATTTCAATTAGACACAACAAAAAATTTGAAAGACATGTTAAATTAAATTGGATGAGAAATGAAGAGTAAATAATGCGACAATAGAATAATAACTAGAGAAAAATAAATGACAAATATTAATTTATAATAGAAATGCTTACAGATATCGATACACAAAGGATGTTACTTCTCGCCAAAAAAAAGAATAGAGGAATCAACCTAATTATATACATACACACACACACATATACATACACACATACATACATACATATATATATATATATATATTTTTTTTTCTCAAAACAACTTAAGTATGAGTAATTTCTTCAAAGAATTCCTAAAAAAAAGTAGCCCAACTCCTATGCACGCCACAAAAGCTCCCATATTTGCCACTAAACTATTAACTTTCTTCCTCACTCTATCTTCTTGTTCATTCATTTTTTTTCCTTAACAGAATCAGAATCATAAAATTCTTCCTTCTCATCTTCTTTATTTTTTTTCCTCCGCCTCATCTTCTTCAATTATTACAGGCAACTTTGGATAAAAATTGTTTCATTCTCAGTTTCACCGGCTCTCTCATAATAAATCATTGTTTTGTCACTATACTTACCTCTGCCCATTCCAACAGACCAATTCCTTACAGTTAAGTTGCCATCTCACATCCCGTACAAAAATCCCTTGTAATTTTTTCTCTCCATGGATCCAAACCTCAAAGCAAAGATCATTGCCAAACACAAACTCGATCTGTACTTTCAAAAACTCCCTCTAATTCATAACCAATTCTTGTCAATCGGACGTGATTGAAGAACGATGTGAGCCTGCTTGTTGATAGGGATGTTGATGCCATTAATTTTCAGTGAAGTTTCAGCTTTTCTAGGAATATAGACCAACGTTACTTTGTGTGGAAGACCAGCTCGTCGATTTGGAGGTTTGGCTAAATTGAGCCTAAAAGATTGTAGTTGATGAGAAATGTGATCAATTAGAAATACTGAACAACTAATTTCTTTTGTAAATTTTTACCTCTAATCTGTTTATTTTCTCTTGAAATATCCTCTTTTTGGGGCTTATGATGACATTTCTCATGATTTATTTATAGGAAGCTGCTTAGAGAGAGATAGAGAGAGAGATTTAAGGATGAGATAACATAACTTATGAGTTTATTCCTAATAAATTGGAACTTTCTTTATATGTGGAAGCTTTTAACTGACATTAACATCCGAGCGAACTAGTAAACATGATGATACGGCTAGAATAATAGGTCCAGCATTCCACTTCATGCGGGCTATAATTTGGATCAACTTTGGCCCATTCAACTCAAGATTTTAACTAAAAAGTTCATGTTTTTTTTTTAAAAAAAATTATTAAAGCATGGAAGATTTACATAAGTATGTAAAACCAAACCTTTAATTTTTATATTTATATCAATTTATCCATGTTGAAAAGGAACGACAATTACTAATTAGAAATATTTGATTAGTGGTTTTTTTCTTAATTTTTTTAAATTTGGTCATCCTAATCTTGGAAAGAATTCTAAATCCTTGATCTTCGTCCGGAAGGAAGAATTTTACAGTGATATTGATCTGAAGTAAGTTAGAAAATACTTTAGCCAATTTTTCTTTATGTGTATTGTAACATTTCTTTGAATGATTTATAAGATTTGGATGGAATATTCAAATACAATATTTATAATAATATGTTGTTAATTTTAGATAACTTAAATTATAATTTAAGTTAGAAATTAAGCAATAAGATAATCTCTGGTCTTATTTAATTTTACTTGCCGAAAGGGTATGTGGTCCTTCAAGGCTATCCACGTGCACTAGGGCTATCAAGTTTGAAGAGTTCGGGTCCTCTTATTATTTCATGTATCTATCGTATTTTATATATTTACATTTCTATCACATCAATTTCAAAATTTACATATATTTCATCTTATTTATGCATGAAAAAAAATGTATTTTAATCTTTTTTTTTTTTAAGTTTAAATAGTACTAGATTGGTATGAAAGATTTGAGTGATATGAATATATATATATATATAGGACTGTCAAAGCAGCTTGTTGTTTTCGAACAGCTCGTGTTCGGCTAGTTCGCTAAGTTCACGAGCCGAACACGAACAAATATTGGTTTGTTCGTGTTCGGTTCGATTTGGTTCGAAATACAACTAATCAATTATATATATATATATTTGATGAATAGTATTTTTAAAGAAAATTAATTAACTACAAGGCTAGAAAGATTTATAATCAATTAAAAGTATTAATTAAGAAAATAGAATAAAAATTATTAAATTAGATTCAAATGATGTTTTAATATAAATAATAATTTTTAAATATTGTCTGAATCCTTAACATCTTATGGCTACATGATTAGGGTTGTTAAAATGGCTCTTTGTTCGTGAACGGCTCGTGTTCGGCTCGTTAAGCAAACGAGCCGAGCACAAGCACACTTTTTTGAGCTCGAAATATGTAATAGCCGAACACGAGCTGTGCCTGGGCTCGCTCGTGTTCGGCTCGTTTACACCCTGGTATATATATAAAGAAATTTTGTTGTTAGATATGTAAATACACAGTAATTGGTTGGTAGGTATGTAAATGCCCCTATAGTATTATTGTGTTCTAGAATTTCATGTTGTTGACTAATTAAGCTTGTGGTCCTTGCTCGGCAAAGAATGCCTGATTCATGCTTATTTCTAAGGAATTTTTTTATATTGTACACATAATACTACTATATATAAGTGATATATTTTTTGAATTAATTTGTCAATAATTGAGGCTAATTAAACAAGGAAACATATAACACTAGAATAAGCTTTCTAGCAGTAGAGCAATATGATATGAATGAATAACAAAACATTTATTTATTGAAATTAATAAATAAGAAGAGATTATACCATATCAATATGTTGATTTACAAATAATAGTTTAACTAATATGGGAAAAAAACATAATGAACTAAAATAAACATAATTATTTATTGGGATGTAGGGCTGTCAAATAAAACTCATTCGCGAACAGCTTATATTCAACTCGTTAAGGAATTTGACATTTAATCGTTCCCAAAGTAAATGAGTGGAATACCAACAAATTTTTCAAACTGGAATTATAAAGGAAATAAGTAAGTTATTTATATTATAATATGTTATATATGTTTATCTAATTTTAAATTATCCAATATCTTATCATTAATTTACACAAGTTTCGAGCAGAATACGAGTGAAAATAAAACATAAATATTCTTTTAAGTCAAACACAGACAAACTGCCAATGGGTCATTTCAAACACAAGCAAATTTCAAATAGCAAAAATATAACTGATTCAAACATAAGTTCAGCCCGCTCAATCTCGACTCATTTACACCCCTAATGGAATGAATACACTACAAAGAAAACCTCAAAATGATTACAATTATTTAGGTATTGAAGAAGCCATAATGATTTTAGAAAGGGAAAAGTAATTATTTACAAGATAAGATGTTAGCATGGAATTAAAGTTAGAGCTATTAAAGTTATAGGATCGATAAAGCTAAATTTGTGTGCTTTTAGGGTTCAGTCCAACTTGTCAACCATAAAGAAGCTGAGAAGTAGAACAACGTATAATATTGTCGTATCGTGCAGAATGAGGGGCAAGATAAGTTATATAGAGCTCGTGAGCTTCGAAACCGAAGGCGAGAATTTTGATTTTCTTTGAATTCGGTATACAGTTTTGATCGAGCGATGAGGAAAAGCTCCGATTTCAGACTATGGGAGTGGCAATTGATTAAACATTTGGTCGATTAGACGAAGAGATAGAAGCTGATGAATCCCGTGGAAAAGAAAGCCAGCGGCAATCGCTGGAAGGAAGGAGATCACGTTTCTCCAGCTTGGGGTGCCCTAATCTTCGGCTTGATCGGCGCGACTATAACTACAGCCGCGGTATCCCCTGCTCTATTTGCATCTTCATTCCATTTACAGATATGCGTTTTTTGTGTTTTTTGTTTTTTGTTTTTTTTTGTTTTATCTGAGCGATTATTTGCCGTTGGTTTCTGCGATTCGGAATTATGTGTGATTGTATCTGAATGGGCGTTTATGCGTGAGGCTCAGGATGTTTCACAGGGCTTCAGAAATTTTGGAAGAGGGGGAGATCACTAGTCTATGTGCCGGAATTATTTTATGGATTTTTGACGCTATAGAGCATTCCTAAGATTTAGTTTCAGGTTTTTTAATGGTTTCATCTATGAAGATTGGGTGCATGATCTTTCTGAACTCGGAAAATACTAGTTATGCTAAATGCGCTAATTTCCTCACCGGATAGCTCATTCTAGAGGACAATTAAGTTTCATTAGCTATGTTGCTCATGGTAGTTGTTGAAATCCAGTGGCAAGTGAATGCTTTCAGTTTCATGTTTAATTTAACTTAAATTGTTTGAATTATGTTATTTTGAAAAAAAAAAACTATAGAAAATTTGATTAAATATGTATGTTTACTGTAAAATTTTTCTCCCAATTCATATCAATGGAATTTGTGCAGGTCTATCAGCTCCGCAGGAGTGTTAGCTGGATTTATACTGAGGTAATTTGACTTGTGATTCTGCTCCATTCCTTATTTTCTTTTACTGCTAATGTTAAACGGCATGTTGCTTTAAGTCATTAACTCCTGAAAAATGGATTAATTATTTTATATTCTTATATTTTGGGCAATTTTCATATAAAGAAAGAAAATGAAGGAGATGGAGTGGCGGACTCAGATATAAGAGTGTTCTTAGTTTATGAGCCGAGTATTATGGTGTATTTTCTTAGTCAATTAAAAAATTTTGTATGACTATTTCATCGCACCAGTGATATGTGAACCAATCTATAAAAATGTATGAATTCATTAGCACAGTCCTCTGTAAATAAATACATTTTTAATCTCTCTCTCTCTCTCATACATGTGAGTGAGCATGGGTGGATGTTGTTATTTCAATATGACTCAGTCTCAATGCATAGGACCATGAACAAGCGGATGTTGCTTATTCAGATTTGGCTTATACTATTACAAAACTGATATTACAATTTGAATGAAAAATTTTGAAGCTCTATAATTTTCCAAATGCAGGCTGCAATATATAATATATAAGTTTCTTAGTTGATAGTGTAATGTACTTTTTGTTGGAGTTATCATGTTTCTTGTAACAAAATTAACCCCCCTTATTCTATTTTTTTGTTCTGAAAGCTGAACAGGTCAGAGCCCCAGTCAACTTGGAGAAATGCTAGAGCTGGTTCAAGTAGAAGGTTCCAGGAAGAAGCTTGGAGAAGATATTACTGCAG
Source organism: Phalaenopsis equestris (assembly GCF_001263595.1). Taxonomy (NCBI): domain Eukaryota; kingdom Viridiplantae; phylum Streptophyta; class Magnoliopsida; order Asparagales; family Orchidaceae; genus Phalaenopsis; species Phalaenopsis equestris. The sequence goes on from NW_018165181.1 coordinate 1,198,137, forward strand.
AATGAATGAGGAGCATAAGGAGAAAATGGAGAGAATAGTAAGTATACTCTCTTGAATTTGTTGTTCTTTAGTGTTCTTCCAATTATTTTGTTTGTTTGACTATTTTATGGCAGGACTATGGTCATTGTAAACCCTCGATTAGAAAAACCTCATATTTAAAGGTGGAAATGAGTGAATATGAATGAGTTGAGGCCCTGTTTGACTCTATTAATCTAAACACTAATGATCTTAAATTTCGTTGGCCAGCTAAGAAGTTATGTTTGTGCTAGCTGCTTTATTATTGATCTAAATACATAAAAACAAACAACAAATCAAGTCTATGGACATTAAATGTATCGAAAATTTATTGAATTATTTGCTCTGATTACATGAAAAATGATTTATGTGTTTGATAGCATACAGCCACAAAACTTAAAAAACTTGGTTGTCCATGAATGTTTAGCGCATTTTATGTATATTATTAGTAAAAAATTAATTAAAGATATATGTATGTGTGTATGCAATGCATAGGTTATAGAATTTTTGTGAAAGTTAGTGGGGAGGGTTCTGTCCTTTTAGCAATTAAAGAACAATCCTATTCATGTATAGATTTATGAAACTATTTTCAATTGGTTAGTACCCAAAAAGGAATTGTTGATTAAAAAAATTATTCAGTGCCATTTTTGAATTGTTAGCCTTTTTTTACTTTTATTTTCTTATTATAAGCCTACTTATTATAATATACGGGAGAATTTCCTTTTTCTTTTTCTTTTTTTTTAATTAGAGGAAATGAAGAAGAAAATTTGCCCAAGTTATGTGAAGTTTATTAAAAATCAAGAGTTATAGAGTGAGAAATACTCAAATTAATGAGATTGAGGGAGTAGCATTGATAAGATGTTAGATGAGACATTAATGGTTTGGCAATGTATAACTAAGGGTGGAAGATACACCAATGAGTTGGGTGATAGAAATGTGGAAAAGGATTTGCATGTAGTACTCAATCAAAATGTGGAATAATGATCTATAAAACAAGCCTCAAACAATTAGAATGATGCCAATGATGATAATGACTAAAAAATTCTATGATTCCTGGAGTTGTATTGCCTGCTTGATTATATTTTTCAATAGTTTTCTTTGATTTATTTTCAGAAAGAAAGGTTATAGAATCACTTGTTTTTCACTATTTTTTCTACCATTCCTTCTTTATTAACATAATATTCGGTGGCTTTTCATCTTTTCAAAGGAACGTATCAGGAGGATGCAAAGAATATTCAATCGAGAGAAAAAGAAATATAAGAGGAGCTATGAAAATTGGAGGGACTATGGTCCTGGTGCTTATCAGCATTTCCAACAAGATGATTGGTACTGGACTTCAGATGCATATTATGGAGATCAAAGGACAAATTTTCGATCTAGCCCTTGGGAAACTGATAATTTTACTATGTCTCATCATTATTCTGTTTTGGGTCTTGACAGGTTCTCCCATGCAACTTATCTTCTTTTATTTCCCTTTGTTTTGATGGTTCAGTTCAAATAATCTGTAATTGGGAAAGTTTGTTGTTTGATGCAATGGTCACCAGCTTAGCATGGATATGTATATACATGTACATCTATATATATATATATATATATATATATATATATATATATATAAACATCATGATTAGCGGAATTATAATATTGTTTACAAGAAATTAAATTGAAACTTATTGTATTTTGGAAAGGTTAATAATTGGAATGGGGCTAGGATAGCAGTGGCTATTTAATTTAGATTAAAAAAAGTGAGTAGCGCTATGATTTTTTATTGCCAGGATGACAATTATTAATGAGGATAAGAGAAAGAAAGGATATTCATTCGATCAAATGATGGTTAGAAAATGAAGATTCATTAGACAATTATTAATGAGGATAAGAGAAAGAAAGGATATTCATTAGATCAAATGATGGTTAAAAAAAGTCATTAGTGTTTATGCTTCTATGTTGGATCAAATGATGGTTAGAAAAACGTGTTATGATAAGAGATGGATTAACTAATACAATGAGGAGATGAGAAAGAAAGGATATTCATTAGAATTGACTTGGATGTTCATGTTGTTTAATAGCATTAGCTATGAGATGATTCATGGTTGTGCGTAGATGATAGATAAGCTATATTGATTTTGTAGTTGCCTATAATTTTGCAAGAAGAAACACATACTTTAAAAACTAGAACATTTATTTACTTAAAAAATTGAGCCAATTATCATAAATAAATTTATTATTTACAGGAAGGAATGAAAAGTCTTTTTGCAAAAATTATAAATGGATTCTAGAAGGATGTTTAAATATGCAATATATAATAGTTGTTATTGATGGAAATACTAAAGTTGAGATGCATGTACCAAAATTTGGTTGGCCAAATTAATGAATGATCTTTTACATGAATGGTTGGAGTGATAGCTATTGAAAGCATGATAATTAAAAAATGGATTTATACTACTTAGAGTAGAAAATGCACCCATTACAGTTTGATAAAATTAGTGTCTAGAGTTAGGAATGAAAATGATTGGACCAATTGTAATATGGATAGAAATTTTTGGAAGTGAGTGCGAACAATAGATTTAAGTTTAGGAATTAAATTTTATTTCAGTTAAAATTTTTTACACGGCATTTGAAAAAGAGACTTTTAACTAAACTGATTTATGTCCATTCAAAATCATTCTGGGTAAATTGCACTAAAACCAATGTGGTTTTTAAAATTAAGGAGTGTTCAAGGAGTCAGACCCTTGAAAAAGCATGCTCGAATGCATAGCTTAATGATTGGAAACAAAGTTTAGAAATCTAAGGTGGCGTGTTCAAGCGCTCACCCTGCCCAAAAAAGAGAAAGAACCTTAAAAAAAAAACAGTTAAGCCTAGAGGAACAGTTTACTGTTTATCAATGTTGAAGCACAAACAATTATTTATATGGCTATATTTCTGTAATTATGTACTGCTGCCCGATTGTAATCAGCGTGAAAAGAAATTAATTGGTGTAATTACAACATAGTATAAATTGAGTAGCTTCTGACTCGATTGTAAGCGCTTTAAGGTTGAAGCCTAGTTTTTGTACAAATTCTTCACCAATTTATTTTGATAAAGTGTTTTGCTGATCAGAAATCTATAATTTATATGGATTTGGTATTTTCCTTATTGTTATGGGATTTTCTTTGTTAAATTTTTTATTAAATCTGATGTAGTTAATGTTATACTAGAATATATATTGCACACAATTTGTTTACTGAACAAGTATTCGCTCTATTCTTTCTGCAGATTAAGGGCAACACCATATTCGGATGCTGAAATAAAGGTATGATTACTCGTTAGTCTCTATTCTAGATTATACTGAAGTTGTGGCTAGGGCTCTTTGTTCGCGAACAGCTCGCGTTCGGCTCGTTAAGAAGCTCGTGTTCGATTCATTTGCTAAGTTAACGAGCCGAACACAAACTTTTTTTTTTTTTGCTCTATATATAAACAAGCTGAACACGAACAAAGATTTGTTTGTTCGTGTTCAGCTTATTTTGGCTCGAAATACAACTCATCAATTATATATATTTGTAATATATATATATATATATTATAGTGAGCATTAGAATCCAATATTTTAAAAATTATTTATTTTATTTTATAGAATAAAAGTATATTAAATTTTATTTAAATTATGTTTTAATATAAATAATAAGTTTAATCTTGCCCCAACTTTTAACATCCTACGGCTGTGTGATTAGGATTGCCAAAATGAGTCTTTGTTCACAAATAGCTCATGTTCAGTTCGTTAAGCAAACGGGCCGAATACGAACAAACTTTTTGTGTTCGAAATATAAACGAGTTGAACATGAACAGTGATATTTTTAAACGAGCCAAGCCGAACACGAGTTGGGCTTGAGCTTGCTCGTGTTCAGCTCGTTTACACCCTTAGTTGTGGAGCTCTTATTGCGCACGGAGAGGGCACGCAGAGCTGCATGCGCTCTCGGATCGCAGCCGCACATCAGTCTTGGGTTGCTGTGCTATACGTGCGGGGGTGGCACGCAGCTCTGCGTGCGCTCTCCACACGCAGTAATTTTTCCTAGTTGTGGCTTGCATTCCATTTCTGAAATCTGGCTCCAATTTTGCACCACATGATACCTGTGTTTATTATGTTAAAAATGATATGTAGCTGTTTCTAAACATTTAATTATATATGCTTAATCGCTAATTTCTTTATTTAACTCGTGACATCAAAATAATTCTAGCAATCAAACCTTTTCTTGCATGAATGATTGTGCAAAATAAATTAAAAAAGGACAAGAAAGTAGGTTAAAATATGTTTTTTTAAGTATAACAGATTGAATAACACTTTTTTAGTATCATCATAAAGGTTTAAGCTAAAAATTTTGCCCGGCTTTATATATATCTGGTTGTTTATATTTTTAGATGTTTAAAGAACTAGGAGATCTCACTGCAATTTGGAGCATTTGTTCCAATGATATCAGAGCTGCCAGCCAAAATTTTGAAAACCATGTTTCCTTGTGGTGTCAAATTAGGAAATTAACCAATTAACACGACAACCTTTACACGGCTTTAGTTGTATTTAAAATTTGGAAGATTTACATGCATAGCACTCAATTCTTATGTGTTTATATATGTAACACCTAAACTTCAATTTTTAGATATATGCCATCTTTCTCATGCATTCACATTTTAAAAGTTAAAATTGTTGTGTTTTGATGTGATAGATTGACCTGGAAAGCTTCAACTGCCAATAAATCATCGAGGCATTTACATACATAGACATTTCTATTCAAAAATCTAGCACCCTCTTTCATCCATTTTTCAAATTCTCGCTCAAATATCAAAATTTAAGGGGAACTTACATACATACCACCCAATTCCTATTTATTTACATATGTATATCACCTCAGTTATTTTTTTTTACATTTAAACCACCCAAATATTTTATATCTCGCAAAAATACCACCGTCTTAACTTTAAAAAAGTTTGTACATCTTTCCATGGATAGGTAAGTTGGTATGTACGTAAAAGTTAAAGTTTAGGTTTTATACATGTAAATACGTAGGAATTGAGTAGTATGTTTGTAAATCTTCCTTTCTTAAACTGCTACCTGCTGTCAACAGTTTTGTTATTATTATTTGAGATTAGGTAGAATATTGTGCAATATTATCTCAGTATATTAGGATTTCAACAGAGAGGGGGTAGGGTTTGCTCCAAATTTTGGGTGCAAAGCTTTTATAATATACACGATCATACAACAACAACAAGTCTTTATCTCACTAAGTGAGCTTGTCTACATGAATCCTTTTTCTCCATTGCGTCCTA
>NW_018165182.1:0-6852 GCF_001263595.1 Phalaenopsis equestris
GATAAACCCACACCAAAAATAGTGTCGACAGTACTAATATTCTCGAAAGAGGGTTGGTAGGCATATGTTCCTTGTTGCTACATAACTTATTACTTAATTCTATCAATTATTTTTACTGCTAATGTCATTATCTTTATTTTACTTTTCTTTTGTAATGAAATAGATGCATGTTTAGGAATTTAGATTTGCTTAGAAATTCTCTTATTTTATTATTGTGGTGGTGTTTTCTCCGGCTCTTAATTGACTTTGCAAACTGATCACTTGTGATGTTAAAATCCGCTGAGAATCATAATGACCCGGGGGCTATGATTTCACTCAATTAGTGAATACCACACTTCATTCTAGGCAGAGCCATGTTGATCACCTAAGGGGGAGTGCAAATAAATAGGGAGATAGGTTTTGATAAGCGTAGAATTGGTTAGTTCTAGAGTGAGAAGCTAGATTCATATCAATTTGGCTTAAGGTTTAGTACCCTGATGTTGGGATTTGGTCAATATAGTGGCATAGGCTTAGTATCTAGAGGTAAGCTTGAGGATTAGTGCATAATCAAAAATTGGTTCTAGATTTGATCTTCAGCCAATATTCTTTGCTAGCACCGGGAGGGGGTACGGAATAGACATGCTCCTATTTGTCATTGACTACATTAAATTCTAAGCATTTCATTCCTTCACATTGTCTAGGTAATTGCACAAGAAGGGTAGTCTTTAACATATCAAAATTCTCCAAGCCAATTTATCCAGATAAGTTATCTTTATATTTAATGTTTTCATTTAGGAGTAGTTGTTACAAAAATCACTTTAATCGACATTTTTAACTAAGAACTGATAGTAGTAGACTAAAATTAACCTAATGGATTTTTTATCTAATGGATTCCTCTGGCGCTCAGGCGCTCATACGCCTAAAATATATAGTGTTTTTAGACACATTTTTATACCAATTTTTTGAGATATTGCGCTTTAATGGAATGTATTTTTGTGTTTTTCTTTCAGGTACAGGTAAAAAGGTGAAAAACGCTTAAAGGAGTGAAAAATGATCAAATTTGGAGCAAATATGTGAAAAATGTGCAAAAGTGTTTTGGCGCCTAAGCGCCAGATCCGGCGCTTACGCGATGGTTAAACAGAGAAGGCCGCACCTAAGCACTAGAGGCCCAGCGCTTAAGCGCCACTAGTAGTTATTGGATGAGTAAATTTGTTTTTTGTGAATTTTGAAGAGGTTTTTGAGGCACCTAATTATTACGAAAGGATGCATCTCTTGGGGAAATACACCGAATCAAGACACATTTTGAAGAGATACCAAGGCGCCTTTTGGAGAATTATAAAAGAAGGAAGATTGAGACTTTCAAAGGGGTCCTGAAAGTATTGTGAAAGTTTTGAAAGTTCTAAAATTGAGAAGTTAGTTAGAGAGATTTTCAGGCACCACATATTTATCCTTTTTATTTTAGTTTTATATTGAGAGTGTTGGAAAAGAGAAGAGATTCAAAGGAACCTCAAGGGTTTGGTGGAGGACATGAGATAAATTTTTATCTTTTGTTTTAGACTACTTTTGATTTTAATTGAGACTTGTTGTTGGTTTGACAATGATTTCTACTTTTAAACTAAAGTGTGATTTTGTTTTCTCCATGGATTCTGAGTAGTTTTCTTTACCTTTCTTCTTAAAATGATAAGTAATTAAGTGTTGGATGGAAGTTGTGGAGAGTATTGATCGTTAATGTTGGAAGAAGTTGTGATGATTCAAATCCATGTGCTTCATTTACTTCTTGATTTGGCCAATCCAGATGTTAAAATTTATTGTGAGAACATGTAAGAATCAAGTTGGTATTGTCATAGTCAATAATTGGAAAGAATCACATGAGCTTTTATGAATGAAAATGTAGTTCATATGATTGAGTCCAAAAAATAGGGAAATATTTATTGAAGGGTGTAGAGTTAGAGTACTTTAAAGTGACAATTTAAAGCCCCCAACTTGGTTTATTGCTTTAGGTTCTTATACGAGATGTTAGCCCCCAGGTGGAGGGAATCGAGAGAACTCTAGACTGAGAGCTAGCATCTTTCTTGCCTAGCCGGTCCTCAGAACTATTCAAAATTTAAATTAGTCAATGTTCTTTATAGCATCTCTAGTAAGGGTAAAGGATATTATTGCTCTTATTTGGCACAATACAATATGCAGACTTCAACAACAGAATTCTTCTACTTATTACTGATTCATGATAAGGAGAAAGATATTTTCATATTTAGTGTTTTTCTTCTACAAAAACTCAAGTTATCTTCTTAAGTTTATTATGTTTTTGTCAAAATATTAAAATTACCAAAAATATTTAAACTTTCTTTACTGTGAAAACGTCTTTAGTTTAAATAATTGTCTTTTTAAAAATAGAAACTTTTCCAAAAAGTGCATATTGCATATCTTCCCAGTGGGTTTGATATTCAGGTCTTAATCAAAAAGTCCTATATTACTTGATAACGATGTGTACACTTGCATAGTATCCCAATATATATAAATTAAAGGTTAAATTCTTATTTTTTTTCAAGATCAAGTTTTTGGTTTTGTTGCAAAATAAGGAAATATATGTGAAAAATATAATCATAATTATTGTTATAATGTTGCATATAAGCAGTTTCGACATTAAGTTTTTGGCGTCGTTGCCGGGGAAGTGAAGTGAAAATTGTAAAGAATCTATTGATTTAAAAGCAAATTTCTATTTTTAGAAAGTTTTTCTTAAACATTAAGTTATTGTATTTTATTTTGTGTGTGTTTAGTTTTATTTTATTTTATGTTAGTGTATGTCTAGTTCAGGCTTTGAAGGACTAGTGCCCTACAATTCTGAATTAGAGAGAACTTTTAGAAAAATCAAAAAAATTAAAAAAATTAAAAATCTTGAAAAATCTAAAAAAGTTACAGAAATGACAAACTAAAATGATCAAAATGCTGAATATGATCAATAGTTTAGACTCTTAAGAGATTATGCCAACCCTACTGCAGATAAACTTCATTATAATATTCAAAAACCTACTGTAGTAGCTAATATATTTGAGCTTAAACCTGCGATTATCCAAATGATATCAAATAATCAGTTTGGGGGATCACTAATTGAAGATCCAAATTTACATCTTACTAATTTTATAAAATTGTGTGCTACATTTAAATACGATGGTGTTTTAAACGATGCCATAAGACTTAAGTTATTCCTTTTCTTAGTAAGGGATAAAGCTAAGATGTGGTTAAATTCATTAGCATATGGATCTATCAAAACTTAGGATAATTTATCACAAAAATTCCTTGCTAAAAATTTTTCACCATAAAAAATCTGCGAAGCTTAGAAATGATTTTACATCTTTTAATCAGTTTGAAGGGGAATCTATTTATGAAGCATGGGAATGATTTAAAGAACTCTTAAGAAAGTGTTCACACCATGCTATACCAGAATGGTTAATAATTCAAACCTTTTATAATGGATTAATTGGTTCTGGATCTCTTAGATCAATTATCGATGTCGCTGGTGGTGGTTCATTGATGTCAAAACCATTTCATGACGCTTATGCTTTAATTGAAGAAATGACTACCAATAATTTTCAATGGCCTTCTGAGAGGGTGAATCTTAAGAAAATGACCAATATTCATGAATCTGATGCATTTACTATACTAGCAAATCAAGTTGCTGCAATTTCAAGGAAGTTAGACCAATTTAAAATGAATTTTTCTCAACCAATTTCTATGATTGAAGAGAATTCATTAGGTCAAATAGTAGATTCTCAAGCATTATTAGAAACTTTGAATGCCATAAATAACATGCAGAATAACCTATATTCAAATTATTATAACCTAGGTTGGAACAAGCATCCTAATTTTAACTTGAATAGCAATTCGGGTGGTAATAATCAGTAATGAGGGAACAACCAAGTAAACCCATTGGGAAACTTGAACAATCAAGGGAATAATAATTATAGATCTACTTATCCTCCGTGTTTCAAAAGTAATACACAATGTAAGGAGAAGAAGTTGTCTATAGAAGAAGTAGTGTTACAAATGGGAAATCAATTACAAAGTCAAGGAGCTACAATTAAAAATATTGAGAATCAAGTTGGGCAAATAACAAATTCATTAAGTAATAGATCCTAAGGAACACTTCCTAATAATACTGAATCAAATCTAAAAGACCAGAAGAAAGAGTAAGTAAAATTCGTTCAACTTAGAAGTAGAAGAGAGTTGGAATATAGGGTTCAAAAAGAAATTGAAGTAGAGAGAGAAGAAAATGAAGAATCAAAAGAGGACGCTCCAAAAGATTCTAAAAGACCTATTTCTTCAGTGAAAATTGATTTGAAAAAATCCCCACCTTCATTTCCTCAGAGACTTCGTCAGCAGAAGTTGGATAAGCAATTTTCAAAATTTTTAGAAATATTTAAGAAGCTTACAATTAATATTCCATTTGCTGAAGCCTTAGAACAAATGCCAAACTATGTAAATTTTATGAAAGATATTCTCAACAGGAAAAGGAAGTTTGAAGTTATTGAGACTGTTGCACTCAGTGAGGAGTGCAGTGCTATAATTCAGAAAAAACTTCTTTTTTTTTTTCTTTTTTTTTTTTTTTTTTGACCTTCTTTCTATGAGATTAGAGCCGAAGATGAATTCTAGAATGACACTTTCCTTCTTCCCACAAGATCTGGGCTAAGTCGAAGTGGAAAATGATGGAGGGAGATGGAGAAGACAAACCTGAGGCCCTAAAATGGAGAGTCGTTGTATTAGGGTTTTTTGGAGCATGCTGCAGCAATTTTTGAGTTTCTTCTCTTTTTTTCCTCTTCTCGTGGAAGAAGTATCTAGATTTTCTTTTCCTATTTTTTATTATTGATTGTTTAGTAGGTTATAGGGATTTTGTCCCTTGCATATCATGTATTTAAATTCTTTTCCCCTTCTTCCCTCTTCTTCAAGATCTTTTTAGGGATCATCTCCTTCCTTGAATTGGAGATGTTAAAGTTGTTCTCATATCTCAAACTCCTCTTCTTTGAATGTCATTTCAAAACAACTTATGAAGAAAAAGTTTAACAAAAAGATTTGGAACACGAGCAAGAAGAGGAATTAGATCGATGTGAAAGACTTTTTAAGGAAGATTCAAACTATGTTCGAGAAAGTTTTGAAATTTGAACACGATAGACAAAGATAAATCATTTTGTCCATCAATTGAAAAACCTCTAGAACTTGAGTTGAAGTTACTTCCTGAACATCTAAAATATGTCTTTTTAGGAGATTCATCTACTTTACCAGTTATAATTTCCTCAAAATTAACGATGGAAGAAGAAGAAAGGTTGATAAAAATTCTGAAAAGTCTTAAGAAAGCCTTTGGATGGACAATTGTTGATATTAAAGGAATCAGTCCTTCAATTTGTATGCATAGAATTCATATGAAATAGAACTACAAACCCGGGGCTGATCCTTAAAGGAGACTGAATCTTGTTATGAAAGAAGTTGTTAAGAAAGAAATTTTAAAGTGGTTAAATGCTGGAATTATCTACCTTATTTCAGATAGTGCATGGGTTAGTACAATTCACTGCATTCCTAAGAAAGGAGAAGTAACTGTAACTTTGAATGAATATAATGAATTAATACCTACTAGACAAGTTACAAGGTGGCGAATATGCATTGATTATAAAAAATTAAATCTTGCCACTAGGAAATATCATTTTTCATTACCCTTTCTAGATCAAATGCTAGATAGACTAGTTGGGCATAAATACTTTTGTTTTTTGGATGGATATACTGGTTATCACCAAATACAAATATCTCCTGAGGATTGAGAGAAAACAACTTTTACTAGTCCTTATGGTACTTTAGAACATTTATCAGAGAAGATCAACACACCATGTTTATCGATGTGAAGGACTGGTTAGCATGGATGACTTTTCAGTGTTTGGAACTTCATTTGACTCATGTTTAGAACATTTATCCAAAGTTCTTACATTTATTAGAACATTTATCCAAAGTTCTTAAGTGCTGTGAAGAAATAAATTTAGTCCTTAATTGGGAAAAATGTCAATTATGGTAGCAAGAGGAATTTTGTTAGGTCATCAAATATCAAAAAATGGTATGGAATTAGATCCTGCTAAAATTTAAGTGATCGCTATATTAGCTTATCCAACAAATGTAAGGGAAATTAGGAGTTTTTTAGGACATGCTGGATTCTACAGGCGATATATTAAAGACTTTTTAAAGATTGCTAAGCCTTTATGTCATTTACTGGAGAAAGTTGCAATTTTAAATTTTGATGAAGAATGCCTAAATGCTTTTAATTTATTAAAAGAAAAATTAATTACTGCACCAATTATAGTTTCACCAAGCTGGGGAAAACCTTTTGAATTAATGTGTGATGCTAGTGATTATGCTATTGGAGTTGTTTTAGGACAAATATATGATAAAATTTTCAAAGTAATTAACTATGCTAGTAAAACTCTTAATGAAACTCAAATCAAGTATACAACAACTGAAAAAGAGTTATTAGCAATAATATATGCTTTTGATAAATTTAGATCATATTTAATTGGAACTCATTGTGCAGTGCATACAGATCATTATGTTATTAAGTACTTAATGAAAAAGATGGACGTTAAACCTAGACTTATAAGATGGATTCTTCTTTTGCAAGAATTTGATTTTGAAATAATAGATCAAAAGGGGATTGAAAATCAAATTGTTGATCATTTGTCCAGGCTTGAGTTAGAAAAACCACTCTATTTTGAAAAAGAAATTAATGAACATTTTCTAGATGAAAAATTGTTCACTATTAATGAGTGACGTGTTCCGTGGTATGCCGATATTGTAAACTTTATTGCTAGCAATATTATACCTTATGGAATGACATACCAA
>NW_018165182.1:6923-7766 GCF_001263595.1 Phalaenopsis equestris
ATTATTCGAAGATGTGTACCATTAGAAGAAACTTATGAAATTATCCAAAAATGTCATAATTCTGATTTTGGGGACATTTTGGTGTTGATAAAATAACATACAAAATTTTACAATCTAAATTCTATTGGCCTATAATTTTTAGAGATGTTAACGCTTATATTAAAACTTGTGATAGATTTCCACGAGTAGGCAATAGTTCTAGAAGAAAATAGATGCCGCTCAATTATATACTAGAAGTTGAAATATTTGTTGTTTGGGGATTAGATTTCATGGGACCATTTATACCATCTTTCAGAAATTTATATATTCTGTTAACAGTGGACCATGAATCCAAATGGATAGAATTTGTTGCTTTACCTCGATGTGATGCTCAAAGTGTTGCAAAATTTTTAAAACAAACATATTTTGTAGATTTGGGATGATGAGAGTTATCATTACTAATGGGGGAAGTCATTTCAGAAATGTCATAATGGAGAAGTTATTAAAGAAATGTCATATAAATCATAGGATTGCTACTGCTTATCATCCTCAGGCAAGTGGTTTGGCTGAATTATCCAATCGAAAAATTAAAAGAATTATGGAAATATTTGTCAATCCAACAAAAATGGATTGGTCATTCAAACATGACTATGCTTTGTGGGCTTACAGGACTGCATACATAACTCCTATAGAAATGTCCCCATATAGGCTAATATTTTGGAAAGCTTGTCACTAACCAGTTGAACTTGAGCATAAAGCATATTGGGCGATTAAAGAGTTCAATTATAATTTGAAAGATTCTGGTGAGAAAAGATTATTGCAATTAAATGAGCTTGAAGAGATAAGGAATGATATGAGAGTGCT
>NW_018165182.1:7805-8904 GCF_001263595.1 Phalaenopsis equestris
GCATGATCGAAGGATTCTTACTCTTACTAAAAATTTTTAGTTAGGGCAACAAGTTTTGCTATATAATGCAAGGTTAAGAATATTTCCAGGCAAACTTAAGTCCAGATGAATGGGCCCAGTTATTGTGATAAAAGTTTATTCTTATGGAGCTGTGGATATTAAGGATCCTAAGTCTGAGAAAATATCTATAGTTAATGGACATAGACTGAAACCTTATTTTATAGGGGATCATCATAAATTTAATGATGAAATGATGTTGGGTCAACAAAAATAAGCATAGGTTACGTCGAGTTGACGATGTAAAACCAAGAGCTTTGTGGGAGGCAAACCATAGTTATCAGTGTGTTTTTATTTTGATTGTCGTTTTGTGTGTGATTAAGAAAATTGAGGCTGTATTTTTGAAACTATTATGTGTTAGTAAAGATTTTAAGACTTTACTTAGTGACCAAGACATGTTAGAATTTGGATGTTAAGTTGACTAGTGCAAAAATGTGCACTGGCGCTTAAGCGCCAGATCCAGCGCTTATGCGCGGCAGTTTAAACACATGTGCAAAATTCATATTCTAGAAGGTTTAATCGCCAATTAGTTTGTAAAAACGTGCCAAGGCAGTTTCTAAACGTGTCTAGGAGTTATTTGAAGGATTTAGGTCTATAAATAGAAGGGTTTTGTGAAGAAATTTCACCCCAGATCGATCATTGTAAAGGAATTTCACCCTGGATTATTTTTAGCCCTAAAGGTCTAAAAAAAGAGAGAAAATGTCTTCATGGGAGATAGGGAGATAGATTTGAAGAAGAAAGAATAAACCATGAGGAAGAGGTTCATTAGTCAAAGTGCACAAGAGATGTATAACGATTTCTTAGTTGTTAGTATTGAAGGGATATCAGAGAAAATCAACAAAATTGAGAATACTATGACTTTATTGAAGACCAAGGTACTTGAGTTGCATGCACATCTAGAGCATATTGGATGGCAATTGAATATGCAATTCAGCCACACAAGTTATATAGAGGAAGTGGATAAGGCGATGTTGTTGAAAAACAAGTGGCTTGAAGAAAACTTAACGAGAGTTCTTCACTGTCATCCACTCTATCAACTCTA
>NW_018165182.1:8934-9446 GCF_001263595.1 Phalaenopsis equestris
TTTGTTCCTCGTTTAAATAAAGAATGAAGTTAAGTTTTGTGTTAGAATTTGCGTGTTAGAAGTTGTTATTTTCAAGTGGTTTAATGTTTAAGTCTTATTTTTAGTATTTATGCCTTCTTATATGTGTTTAATTGTGAAATGATTGTTGTGTATTTGTATTTAGAAAAATTTTCTCATCCAAGACTATTTGGAGTGAGAATTAAGTGTTTAAAGGTATTTGTACTTGTTTGAGAATTAATATAAGTTTTTTTTTGTGTGAATTTGTGTTATTTTTAGCCTCAAATTGAAATAGCTATTATGAAGAATTTTGAGAGAGAGGGGAGTTATAAGAAGTTGAAAATAGTCATTTAAGTGCTATGAGACCATTTAGGGGTGGTTTACTTAGACAAATAGTGCATTTTACTTTAATTTGAAAATTTAAAAAATTGTGCACTAGCGCCTAAGGGCCACGTTTCGCGCTTAAGCGCAAGCCAACCCAAGAGGCAGGCGCCTCAGCGCGAGTTCACAAAAAC
>NW_018165182.1:9786-11270 GCF_001263595.1 Phalaenopsis equestris
ATTTTTAGAATTTATAAAATTTGTAGAATGGCACCAAGAATGAAGAGGAGCAAAGGAAAGAGCCCTTTCGATTCGAGTAAATTTGTTAGTTCGAAGGCTCAGGATCGGTACAGTGATGTGTTGCAATCACGAAAACTTTTTCAGGAGCGGTGTTTTAAGAATCCAGGTGAAGACGTAGAGGATTTGATTGTTCACCGACAGTGGGAACAATTCTGTTGTTACTCTGTTGTGGCGATTATTTCTGTTGTTAGAGAGTTATATGCAAACCTCCCTGAGGCTGAAGATAATAGAGTCATGGTTTGAGGAAAGTTGGTACCTTCTTCACCATAGGTAATTAACTTGTTTTATCATCGGCCACCTGATACGTTATGTTTTTATGCAAATTATAGTCCGACTAGAGCAGAGTTAGACGAGATTAATTCTTACTTGAATGTTGGAAGAGGAGTTTGGAAGATCACTAATGAGAGGAGAGTCAACTTCCCAACTTCAAAGTTATGTACACCTTCAAAGGCCTGACACTATTTTATTTCTGCTTGTCTGCTACCAACAAATCATCTCAGTGAAGCAACCAGAGAGAGAGCGACGGTAAATTATTGTATCAGGAAGGAAAGCTCGTCAACATAGGAGCTTTAATTTATCAGACTATCATCAGTTTTTCCCCTACCGTTACTACTGTAGATCTGGGGTTTGCTTCCTTAATCTTTTCTTTGTGTGAGAAGACTGGAGTTAAATAAGATAGCTGAGAGGAAGTGGTGTTACCTCTAAAGCCCATCACTTTGGTGAATGTGAAGACTTATTCTGAGCATTCTATTTTTGGTTAGAGAGGAGGATTTTCTAGGAGTTATGGAATGGAGACGTCTGCTGCTTCTACCTCTGCTGCTTCTACATCTAGACCGTCTATCTCACGTGCTTCTACTTCTAGAGGTGAATCTACTGAAACCTAAGATCAATTATTGCAGAGGATGATGTTATTGAAGAGGATGGTGGATCATTTTATTTTTACCGCTGATAAAGTTCAAAATTTAGAGCGTGTTGCAAAGCATACTGATAGTTATAGTAGGAGAAAG
The DNA here is from genome assembly GCF_001263595.1 of Phalaenopsis equestris. Lineage (NCBI taxonomy): Eukaryota > Viridiplantae > Streptophyta > Magnoliopsida > Asparagales > Orchidaceae > Phalaenopsis > Phalaenopsis equestris. The sequence continues at coordinate 10,854 of NW_018165182.1, forward strand.
AGTGATTATGAAGAGAAATTCCACTCTTGTCTGGAGAACCTAATTAGGGGTGACCCAGGAGTGCAATTTCCTCCATATCCTCGATATCCTGATTATGAGCTTGCAGAAAAGTGGTATAGCGGTGATTCAGAAGATGAGGAATAGAATTGAGAGATTTTTATGTTTGTACTTTAGATTTATGATGTGTTGTGGCACTGCTACATTTGCATCTTTGTGATGATATGTACTATGCATTGTGTTTTGGACTTTTGTATTTTATTGTTATTGTGATGTTTGTGTTAGTTAGTAATTTATTTTAAAATTCTAGGGTAGTAACTATTGTGAGTTTTGTGATTTAATTAGTTTAGAACTTAACTTAATTCTATGTCTTTTGAAAAAAATGAAATCTTGCTAACTTAGGTCTTAAATATTAAATTT
>NW_018165182.1:12282-12963 GCF_001263595.1 Phalaenopsis equestris
TATTTAGTTTTTAAAAATTGAAGTGTCACTTGAGGACAAGTAACATTTTAAGTTTAGGGGATTTTGATATGCCTAAAATATATAGTGTTTTTAAACACCTTTTTATACCTATTTTTGAGAATTTGCGCTTTAAAGGAAGGTATTTTTTTTTCAGGTGCAGGTAAAAAGGTGAAAGTGCTTAAAGTAGTGAAAAAGGATCAAATTTTGAGCAAATAGGTGAAAAGTGTACAAAAGTGTTTTGGCGCCTAAGCATCAGATCCGGTGCTTAAGCGTCAGTTAAATAGAGAAGGCCACACCTAAGTGCCAGAGGCCCCACGCTTAAGTACCAGTGGTAGTTATTGGATGAGTAAATTTGGTTTTTATAAATTTTAAAGAGGTTTTTGAGGCACCTATTGGCTTAATAGGTGGTTACAACCACCATGGACGAAAATTATTGTGAAAGGATGCATCTCTTAGGGAAATACTTTGAATCAAGACACATTTTGAAGCGATACCAAGGCACCTTTTGGAGAATTATAAAAGAAGGAAGATTGAGACTTTGAAAGGGGTCCTGAAAGTATTGAAATAGGTTTGAAAGTTCTAAAATTGGGGAGTTAGTTGGAGAGATTTTCAGGCACCACATATTTATCCTTTTTATTTTAGTTTTATATTGAGTGTTGTAAAAGAGAAGAGATTCTCAAA
>NW_018165182.1:13638-35345 GCF_001263595.1 Phalaenopsis equestris
TTACTGATTCATGATAAGGAGAAAGATATTTTCATATTTAGTGTTTTTTTCTACAAAAACTCAAGTTATCTTTTTAAGTTTGTTCTGTTTTTGTCAAAATATTAAAATTACCAAAAATATTTAAATTTTCTTTACTGAGAAAACATCTTTAGTTCAAATAATTATCTTTTTAATAATAAAAAGTTTTCCAAAAAGTGCATATTGGATATCTTCCCTGTGGGTTCGATATTCAGGTCTTAATCAAAAAGTCTTATATTACTTGATAACAATACATATACTTGCGTAGTATCCCAATATATATAAATTAAAAGTTAAATTCTTATTTTTCTTCAAGATCAAGCTTTTGGTTTTATTGTGAAATAAGAAAATATAAGTGAAAAATATAATCAGAATTATTGTTATAATGTTGCATAGAAGCAGTTTCGGGATCAGACGCCCCAGTTCATTTTTGTTCCAAATTTAATCATTTTTCACTCCTTTTAGCATTTTTCATCCATTTGATTGTACCTGCAAGAAAAACATAATTTGATTGTACCTGCCCATTTGATTGTACCTGCAAGAAAAACATACAAATACCTTTCATTAAAGTGGAATATCTCAAAAATATGTATAAAAGTGTGTATAAAAACACTATATATTTTAGGTGTATCAAAATCCCCCAAACTTAAGTTGTTACTTATCTTCAAGCGACCTTTAAATCTTTAAAAACCAACATAAGTAGATAATGTATATGAATTTCTTTAGGAGTTACAAAAATTTTGATGTAGAAATATAGTAGTCCAATTTAGAAAAAATATTAGTAAATGAGACCAACTTAAAGTTGAGAAATTTTTAATGCAAAGAAATAGAAAAATATGATTTCCTATCTAATTCATAAATATTGTAGAAAATATTGTAGATTTTCTAAATATAGAGTTTAGGCATTTTATCATCTCTACTTAAAAATTTTTATTAAGTTTAATTTTACTCACTATATTATATCCTTAAGCTTAATAATTTCTCAAATCTTATAATTTAAAAAGATCAAATTTGGAACCAATTTTTTATTATGCACTAATCCTCAAGCTTCTCCTCCCTTTTTCAACTTTTTTTTTCTTTTTCTTTCTTTCTCTTTTTTCTTTCTTTTTCTTTTCTTTTCTTTTTCAGGTAAGGATTACTAATTTTGGATAGACCTTTAATGATTAGGAATTCCACTCTTCCTTTCCTAAAGCAAAGAGTTGTTATTTTTCTTTCACTTAAAAACACAATAATAGTTTTGAAAATTAATTTCAATAAAAGAAATTTAAGTTTTGAAAATAAAATGTCTAAATTTCTAACTTTTTCAAAAATGCATTTTTTTCCTACTAAAGATAGGTACACAATACTTAGCATTTTCCACACTAAAAAAAATTTAACTTTAATTTTTTTTTCATAACTATAAATTTTAATTAAATTCTCATACTCATTTCTAAAATCAAAATTTTACTTATATAATATAACTTCATATACATAATCAGTTTTAAAATTAAAATCAAATTTATTTGAAATACATTTGAGAACAAATAAAATTTTAAGTTCTTTTTAAAATTTTTCATCCCTCTCTCAAACTTAAAATTTTAATTGAAATAAAACATTTTAGCATACATTTTAGTATCATATATTAAGTATGAGTGAAAACTAACTATAACATGCTTGCAGGGATTTTTAGATCCTAAATATGCAAGTACAAAAATTAAAAACAGGAGTAAAAATTTAATTAATAAAATTTTCTTTTACTTAAAATGCAGAGATTCATCAGACTTCTATGCAGTGGAGTATAACATAAAAGCAAATAAACACACTAACAAACATACATGACTACAACATAAAGAAAAATAACAGGTAGTAATTTGAAAATTTTAAATATGCAGCTTTAAGAAGCAAGTTAGCTAAATTTTAAACCTTCCTAAGATTCCAGAATTAAGTTCAATAAATACTAACTAAATACAACAACACAATTAAAACAATTATTATCACACATAACAACAACTCTCTAAACAAAAATACATCACTGTAAGTGTACGAAACAAAACACAACATAAGAAAAACTAGCAGTCTTTACAATCACAACTAAAAACATAACAATAAGTACAGAATACTGGTACCAACAACAGTTCATAAAAATATGAAAATTAAAAATATAAAGCAGAACTAAAGATCCAAACTAATCATCACTCTCTTCTTCATCACTATCATCACTACGCCAAGCAGCAGTGGGCTCATATGATGGATATATAGGGTACTAAGGTAATACTACATCTTGATTACCTCTATTGAGATGCTTCATAGCTAAGTTGTATTCCTCCTCATAATCACTTTGTCTCTTCATATACCCATCCATATGCTCTGCAAAATGCTCTAAATTTAATACCTTAACCGCAATGATGTTGACGTTGTCAAAAATCCTTTGTAATAACTCAAACTGGGAATCAGATCCACGAGTCTGACCCTATGATGTAGAAGCATGTGAAGTAGAGGCTCGTGAAGTAGAGGCAGAAGAACTACTTAGAATCCACCCTTCCAACCAAAAATAGAATGATGTGAATGAGTCTTCACATTCACACTGGTAATGGGCTTCAGTGGCTGTAAGATCTCTTCCCATCTGTCGCATCTAACACCAGCTTGCTCGCATAATGAAAAGATCAAGGATGTGAATCCCAAACTTGCAGTAGTAGCAGCTGCAGTTGAATTGGTAATAACTCAATAAATCAATCCTCCAATATCAATTGGCTTGGACTGTTAAATACAGTGGTTCAAAGTTGTTCTCTCTCAAGTCACTTCACTCAAATGATTTGTAGGCATCTAGCGAGAAGAAATAAAATAATGTCATGTCTTTGCAGTGGCATCCGACTTTGAAGTTTTGAAGTAAAGTGGCATCCGACTTTGAAGTAAAAAAGTTTACTCTTCTTTCATTTGTAATCTTCCATAATCCTCTCCCAACAGTCAAAGATGAAATAATCTCGTCTAGCCCCTCCTCAGTAGGACTATAGTTTGAATAAAAACACAAAGTACTCGGGGGCAAGTGATAAAACTGAATAATTACCTCAAGAGAAAATTGTACTATCTTCCCCCTCACTATGACTCCTTTATCAGTCTCCGAGAGATTAGCATAGAACTCTCGTACCAAAGAAATCTTGGTGATAGCAGAAAAATAATAGAACCGCTCCACTGGCGGCTAACAATCAACTCTTCTACAGCTCCTCCTGGACTTTTGAAACATCGCTTAGGAATTAATTTCCTCGAATGCAATGCGTCGCTATACCAATCCTGAGCTCTTGAACTGAAAAATTTACTTGAATCGAATGAAGCTTTTTTCCTTGCTTCTTTTCATTCTTGGTGTCATTTTCTAAAAAAATGTGTAAAATTCAAAATAAATTTCACAATCAACTCCAAATCACTAAACTCAACTCCTAAAAGCTTAAACTAACAAATCTATGCATTATCCATCAATTTTTCTCAAATTTTCACCATGAATAGTGATTTTTGGGTAGCTCATGAATGTGCTCAAAATACATGGTAAAAATCAAAATTTTTTGCATAGAAGTGAAGTTCTTACCTCAAGAAGATCAAATCTAACAAATTTGGCTTGAATCCACCAACAAATCTTCAAAATAGATGATGCCCTAGCTCCCAATTCGCAAAAATCGAAGGAAGGAGGCGAGCGAAGGTTCGTTAATGGTGTGTTTTGGCGCAAAAATTCACTAAAAACTGTTTGCGAACCAATTTCCGTGAACCGATGCTTAACCGCGAATTTTTTGACGCTTAGACGCAGTCTTTCAATTTAGGCAGCGCTTAAGCACGGGTTTTGACGCTTAGGCGCCAGTGCACAAATTCTAGCTTAAGTCAACCATCCCTCTATGGTTTCAAAATACTGTAATAACTATTTTCTCTCCTCTTATCTCTTCTCTAACTCAAGATTCGCTAATTTAAACTAATTTGATTCAAACTAAATAACATAAAATTTCACACAAACGAAACATTTATATTAATTCATGAATGATTACAAACACTTTCTAATACATAGTTTCTCAATCCAAATATTCTCGGATGAGAAATTCCTAAACAAAGTACTATAGCTTAATAACATAAAACACACATTAAAACACTTAAAATTAAACAAACACTAAACACATAAACTCTAAATCAGGAACTTAATTCCATTCCCTAGTCAATGGAACAAATTCTGGCCTATTGTTAGTCTCTCCTTCAACATTTGGAATGTATATCTGAAAGAATGGATGATGATTAATAACTCTGATTAAATTTTCTTCAATCCACTTGTTCTTCAGATACATTACCTTATCCACTTCTTCTATAAAATTGGTATGGCTAAATTGCATCTTAAGTTGTCATCCCATATGATCCAAATGTGCATTAAATTCCATCACTTTCGCTTCAATTGAAACTATGTTAGCCTCAATTTTAGTGATTTTCTCCGATATTCCTTCAATACTAATGGTGAGGAAATTGTTGTATAACTTTTGCGCACTTAAAATTCTTTCTCGTTGCTTCCTCCTTCATCTTCAAATCACTCTCCCAAAAAAATATTATTCAAAACTTCTCTCTTTTCACTTAGAAATTTTATTGAAAGTGTGGTGAAATTTCTCTTTATTCCCTTCTCTTTGTAGGCTCTAAACCTCCTCTATAACTCTTAGGCGCATCCTAAAATTGTCTCATGTGTTCAAGTCAACCAATTTGCAGTTAGAACTTCTAGAAACCAAATTCGTACATATTTTTTAACTGTCGCGCTTAAGCGCCAGATCTTAACTCTTAAGCGTTAGTGCTCAATTTAACACACGTTAACTTAACGTCCAAACATTCGTTCTGATATGTTTAAGTTATCATTTAAGGTCTTAAAATAATCACTAACTCAATATATAGTCAAAATACTACCATAATTTTCTAAATCACACACAACAACATAAAAATAAAAACAAACACACAGATAACTATGGGGTGCCTCCCACAGAGAGCTTGGTTTAACGTAGTCAGCCCACGTAACCAGTGCTTATTCTAGTTGACCCAACATTAGAAAGTTATTTAGTTTAGTTGGTCACATAAAAAGTAAGATTTCAGTCTGTGGCCATTCACTTTGAATATTTTATCAGTTTTAGGATCATTAATATCCACAACTCCATAGGGATAAAATTTCATCACAATAAATGGGCCCATCCATCTGGACTTTAAGTTTGCCTGGAAAAAATCTTAAACTTGCATTATAAAGCAAAACTTGTTGCCCTGGCTGAAAATTTTTAGTAAGAATCCTCCGATTATGCCATATCTTCATCTTCTCTTTGTAAATCTTAGCACTTTCATAAGACTCATTACTTATCTCTTGAAGCTCATTTAACTGCAATAACTTCTTCTCACCAGCATCTTTCAAATTATAATTAAATTCCTTAATTGTCCAATATGTTTTATGCTCAAGTTCAACTGATAAGTGACACACTTTCTCAAATATTAGCCTGTAGAGGGACATTCCTATAGGAGTTTTGTATGCAGTCCTATAAGCCCACAAAGTATAGTGAAGTTTTGTTGACCAATCCATTTTAGTTGGATTTATAGATTTTTCTAATATTCTTTTAATTTCACAATTAGATAATTCAGCTAAACCACTTATCTGAGGATGATAAACAGTAGCAATTCTAAGGTTAATATGATATTTCTTTAATAATTTCTCAATTATTACATTTCTGAAATGACTTCCCCCGTCAGTTATGATTACTCTCGGCATCCTAAATCTACAAAATATATTCGTTCTTAAAAACTTTGCAACACTTTGAGCATCACATCGAGGTAAAACAACAAATTCTATTCATTTGGATACATAATCTACTGCTAACAATATATAAATTTTTGAAAGATGGTATAAATGGTCCCATAAAATTTAATCCCCAAACATCAAATATCTCAACTTTTAAGACATAATTGAGGGGCATCTCATTCCTCTTAGAAATATTGTCTGCTCATTGACATCGATCATAAGTTTTGAGATAAGCATTAACATTTCTAAAGATTTTAGGCCAATAAAATCCAGATTGTAAAATTTTGTATGATGTTTTATCAACACCAAAATGTCCCCCAAAATCAGAATTATGAGATTTTTGGATAATTTCATAAGTTTCTTCTAAAGGCACACATCTTTGAATAATAAGATCCTTTCCTTGTTTATATAAAAATGGGTCATCCCAAAAATAAGTCCTAGCTTCAGATACAAATTTCCTCTTCTATTGGTATGTCATTCTATATGGTATAATATCACTAATAATGATGTTCACAATGTCGGCATATCATGAAACACACCACTCATTAACATTAAACAATTCTTCATCTGTAAAATGTTCATTATTTTTTTTAAACAGAGTGGTTTTTCTAATTCAAGTCTGGACAAAAGATTAGCAATTTGATTCTCAGCTCTCTTTTTATCTACTATTTCAAAGATAAATTCTTGCAAAAGAAGAACCCATCTTATCAATCTTAGTTTTGCATCCTTCTTTTTCATTAAATACTTAATAGCAAAATGGTCTATATGCACTACATTTTGTTTCAATTAAGTATGATCTAAATTTATCAAAAGCATATAGCATTGCTAATAAATCTTTCTCAGTTGTGGTATAATTAATTTTAGTTTCATTAGGAGTTCTACTAGTATAGTAGATAACTTTGAAAATCTTATCATGCTTCTGTCCTAATGCTTCTGAAAATCTTATCATGCTTCTGTCCTAAAACAACTCCAATAGCATAATTACTAGCATCACACATTAATTTAAAAGGTTTTTCTCAATCTGGTGAAATAATAATTGGTGTAGTGGTTAATTTTTTTAATAATTCAAAAGCTTTTAGGCACTCTTCATCAAAATTAAAAATTACATCTTTTTCAAGTAAATGGCATAGAGGCTTAACAATTTTTGAAAAGTCTTTAACAGAAAAGTCTTTAATATATCGCATGTAGAATCCAACATGTCCTAAAAAAACTCCTAATTTCCTTCACAAATTAATTATGAACAAAATGTATATATAACTGTACAATAACCAGATCATTCATGTAAGAACAAGCAAGCCATTCAAATGAAATTTTTTCACAAATTCCCATAAAAAAAAGGAAATTTACACATACCACAATATTCTTATGGATTTACACATCTAACCCCTAAAGTTTGATAATTATATTTATAGTATTTTGGTGCTATAAATTTATGCATAAAAAAGGTATATAACTTCAATCCCTTTTTCAATTAAATGACAAAATAGCCATCATGCATCTTTAAAATGTAGCAGGTGCATTACATAAACCAAAGGGCATTCTTCTAAAAGAAAATGTACCATAAGGACTAGAAAAAGTTGTTTTCTCTTGATCCTCAGGAGCTATTTGTATTTGGTGATAACCAGTATATCCATCTAGAAAACAAAAGTATTTATGCCCAACTAGTCTATCCAGCATTTGATCTAGAAAGGATAGTGAAAAATGATCTTTTTTAGCGGCGAGGTTTAATTTTCTATAATCAATGCATATTTACCATCTTTTGACTTTTCTTATTGGTATTAACTCATTATGTTCATTCAAAGTCACAGTCACTCCTCCTTTCTTAAGAACGCAGTGAATTGGACTAACCCATGCAAAATTTGAAATAGGATAGATAATTCCAATAAAGATAATTCCAGCATCTAACCACTTTAAAATTTCTTTCTTAACAACTTCTTTCATAATAGGATTCATATTCCTTTGAGGATAAGCCCTGGGTTTGCAGTTCTCTTCCATATGAATTCTATGCATAAAAATTGAAGGACTGATTCCTTTTATATTCGCAATTGTCCGTCCAAAGGCTTTCTTATAACTCCTTAAAATTTTCAGCAAACTCTCTTCTTCTTCTATAGTTACATTTGAGGAAATTATGCTGATAATGTTGCTTATGACAGGTAATGTAGTTATGACAGGTAATGTAGATGAATCACCTAAAAAGGCATATTTCAAATGTTCAGGAAGCAATTTCAACTCAAGCTCAGGAGGTTTTTCAATTGATGGACAAAAAGATGTATCTTTTTCTATTATGCCTAAAACTTCAAAACTTTCTCAAACATAGTTTGAATCTTGTTTATATAAATTTTCATACTGATCTCATTGCTTTTATTGCTCATGTTCCAACTCTTTCATCTCAGATTTCTCTTCATAAATTGTTTTGAAATGTCATTCACTTAAATATCTTATAACATCCATTCTATAGCTATCATCATCTTTACCTTTTTCAAGGTATTTCATTGATTTGGAAATATTAAATGTAATTATTTGATCATTGATGTGCATAGTTAATTCTCCTTTCTACACATCTATCATTGCTCTTCCTATGACTAGGAAAGGTCTCCCCAAAATGATAGGTATCTGTTTATCTTCCTCTATGACATAATGAAATTAATAGGAAAGATAAATTGATCTACTTTCACTAATACATCTTCTATAAATCCCTTAGGATATGTTATTAAATGATCTGCTAACCGCGGAGTTACAGTAGTAGGGGATATTTCTCCTAATCCCAATCTCTTAAATATTGATAATGACATAAGATTAATGCTTGCTCCTAAATCACATAAAGCTTTCCCATAAAATATGTCTCCTATTGCACATGGAATTGTAAAGTTATCAAGATCATTAAGCTTTTCAGGAAGCTTTTTCTGAATTATAGCACTGCACTCCTCACTAAATGCAACAGTCTCATTATCTTTATACTTCCTTTTTTTGTTAAGAATATCCTTCATAAACTTCACATAGCTTGGCATTTTTTCTAGAGCTTCATGAAATGGAATATTAATTGTAAGCTTCTTAAAAATTTTCATAAATTTTGAAAATTGCTTATCCAACCTTTATTGTCGAAGCCTCTAAGGAAATAGAGGTGGTGCTTTTTCCAAAACAACTTTAAGTGATGAAATAGGTCTGTCTAAACCATTGAGCGTCCTCTTTTGTTTCTTTAATCTCTTCTCTCTCTACTTCAGTCTCTTTTTGAACTCTACCTTCCAATTCTCTTCTACTTCTGAGTTGAACGGCTTTTACGTGCTCTTTATTCTGGTCTTTCGGATTTATTTCTGTAATACCAGGAAGTATTCCTTGGGATCTATTACTTAATAAATTTGTTATTTGTCCCAATTGATTCTCAATATTTCTAATTGTAGCTCCTTGACTTTGTAACTGATTTCCCATTTGTAATAACACTTCTTCTATAGATAATTTCTTCTCCTTAAATTGTGGATTACTGTTAAAACCTGGACGATAAGTAGATCTATAATTATTATTCCCTTGATTGTTCTAGTTTTCCAATGGGTTTACTTGATTGTTCCCATATTGTTGATTATAACTACCCGAAGCATTATTCCAGTTAAAGTTGGGATGGTTCTTCCAACCTGGGTTATAATAATTTGAATATGGGTTATTCTGCTTATTATTTATGGCATTCAAAGTTTCTAATGATATATGAGAATCTATCATTTTGTCTAATGAATTCTCTTCAATTATAAGAATTATTTGAGAAAAATTCATTCTAAATTGGTCTAACTTCTTTAAAATTGCTGCAACTTAATTTGCTAGCAGAACAAAAGCATCAGTTTCATGAATGTTGGCTACTTTCTTGAGATTTACCCTTTCAGAAGGCCATTGGAATTGTTTGTAGCCATCTCTTCTATTAAAGCATAAGCATCATTAAATGGTTTTGACATCAATGAACCACCAACAGTGGCATCGATAATAGATCTAAGAGATCCAGCTAATCCATTATAAAAACTTTAAATCATTAACCAATCTATAGCATGGTGTGGATACTTTCTTAAGAGTTCTTTAAATCATTCTGAAGCTTCATAAATAAATCCCCTTCAAACTGACAAAAAGATGTAATATCATTTCTAAGCTTCGCGGTTTTTTATGGTGGAAAATATTTACCAAGAAATTTCTGTGCTAAATCACTTCAAGTTCTCCTAGGTGATAACAAATGTAACCATATCTTAGTCTTATCTCTCAGTGAGAAAAGAAATAATCTAAGTCTTATAGCATCATCTGATACACCATCATATTTAAATGTAGCACACAATTCTAGAAAATTGACAAGATGTAAATTTGGATCTTCAGTTGGTGCTCTCCCAAACTGATTATTTGATACCATTTGGATAATAGCATGTTTAAGGTCAAATGAATTAGTCATTATAGCGGGTTTTTGAATACTACAATGAAGTTCATCTATTGTAGGGTTTGCATAATCTCTTAAAGGTCTAAACTCTTCAACATTTTGATTATTTTGATTTGTCATTTCTTGAAATTTTTTAGTAATTTTTTTATTTTTTTAATTTTTCTAATAGTTTTTTCTAATTCAGAATCGTTAGGCACAAGTTCTACGAAACTTAAACTACGCATACATTACTATAAAACACATAAAATATACTATAAAACTACGCATACAATACTAAAAAACACATAAAATAAAATAAAATAAAGAGAAAAATAAAAACACACAAACAAGAACTTTATATATAAAAACGATACTACAATATTCTTAAAATAAATCTTAAAGTTTAAATAAGACTTTGTAAAAATTTTGCTTTCTAAAAAAATATTCTTTTGAAAATATTTTTGCAAATTACTATTATATTTCTCCTCCTCCCCAGCAATTATGCCAAAAACTTGGTTTAGCTTCTTCGGTATATAGATAGATGTAAAATGTGATGTATGCAATTAATTTCCTTAATAGATATTCTTAATTTGCAACAAAGCAAAAAATTTGATCCAAAGCAAGAGCTAGATAAATCTTTCACTATGAAGCAAATAAGAATGCACTTATAGTATTTCAATATGGGATACTACGCAAGTATACATATCGTTATCAAGTAATATAGAACTTTCTGATTAAGTCATGAATATCGATCCCACAGGGAGGACTAATTTTAGATAACAAAATTTTATTTAACAATATTTTTTACTTAAACTTAAGATGCTAAAGTAGGAATGAAAGTTAAATTCTTTCTTTAATTTTTGATAATTGAAAATAAAGTAAGCAACTAATTAACTTAACTAAAATACTTACAAGATGAAGGCAATATGAATAAAATATTTTTTCCTTATCTTGGACCGGTTAGGCAGGGAAGATACTAGTTCTCACTCTAGAGTTCTCTCTTCTCCCTCCACCTGGAAGCTAACATCTCGTATCAAAACCTAAAACTATAAATCAAATTGGGGGCTTTAGCTTGTCACTCTAAAGTCCTCTAATTCTACTCCCTTTAAAATATATTTCCTTATTTATTTGCACTCAACCCCAATAACTATATTCTCATTCATGAAATCAATATGTGATTTTAACCATTTGTTGACTAAGAAAATATCATCTCGGATCTTACATGTTCTCACAACAGTTATTAACATCTTAATTGGCCAAATCAAGAAGAAATGAACCTTAATTGGCCAAATCAAGAAGTAAATGAAGTGCAAGGTCATGAATAATCACAAGTCTAATACTTCATGAAGTCTAATACTTCACACAACTTTCTTTAGATATTTAATCACTTATCATTTTAAGGCAAATGATAAAGAAAGCTACTCAGAATTTATAGAGAAAACACAATTAAGAAATATATGACAAAATATGGATTTTATGTATAAAAACAAGTTTACAAAATAATAAGGAAAAAGTAAAGCAATATAACTTAGCTCGATCACCTACCCTGACAAATCCCTTGAAGTTCCTTTGAATCATTTTCCTTCTCTCACAATACAAACTAACACTCAAAATAAAATAAAATAAAGGTGGTCGGCGGAGGCGACGACGATGGGCTGTAAAGTTTAATGGATGGCTAGCCTCCTTTCTTGGACAATTTAAGTCTTTTTGTATAAAAATCCAAGAGGTGTCTTGGTGTCTCTTCAAAAAAATATCTCCATTCAATGAATCTTCTAGAAGTTGCCTCCTTATAAGCCAATTGAATGAATTTTCTTGTCCATGGGTTATTTCTCATGTTTTTATCAAGGGTCGCTTCAAGCACCTCTTCAAAAATCTGCTCAATTTAAATAATTCATCAAGTAACTACTTCTGGCGCTTGAGCGCGGGGTACCTTGCGCTTAAGCGCGGAGCCTCTGACACTTGGGAGCCCTAGTTCATTTTTGCACTTTTCTTCATTTTTGCTCCAAATTTGACCATTTTTCATTCCTTTTAGCATTTTTCATTCATTTGATTGTACCTACAAGAAAAACACACAAATACCTTTCATTAAAGCGCAACTCAAAAATAGGTATAAAAATGTGTATAAAAACACTATATATTTTAGGTGTATTAGAAGCTACGGTAAGAACTTTAGGAGAATTTTAGTTGAACCTGCAAGACTTAGATTTAAAAATTATATTATTATTATTTATTATGTTTAATTATTTTGTGTTTATTAAAAAAATCTAAAATACTAAATATATTTTTGATATCTATCCTATTAGTTAAGGCTTTAAATTTGTATGTGTGACTCAGGAGCTGTAGTACTTGACTTTTATGAATCAAATTTGGAGAGAACTTCTAGGAGGGTTGTGAATCAAAAATTACTCCATAAATTTAATATAAAAATGACGGATCAACAATATAATGAATATTCAGATTTGGATTATAATACTGATAGCTTCGAAAGAGTAAACTCCAAGAGGGCAGCAAATTTTTAAGAAGATATGCTCACTTTTTTAACTTCATAGGTTGCAGATATTGTGAAAGTGTTGTTCTCACTTTTCGTTGAAGTTTAGTTTTTTCCTTTTTAGTAGCCTAGGGTCTAGCCATAGGTTCTTCCTGTTGATTATTCCTAGAAAAGTAGAAAAAGGACCCTCACCATTAGAAATTCTACACTCCTCTTTGCTCAACTTTTTCACATATTGATCCTAACCTCTAGCACTTAGTAGGTGAGGTCAGTATGAGGAAGCTCAAGATGAGTCCCCATAGGACTGATTGACCTTAGGGTTCACTTTGGGTGTTAGTCTAGAGCATGTTCACTCACTTACACTCACTCTCACCCACAATCACTCACAACCCTAAACCCAAAAAAATGTTGACTTGATCCCTTGATCTTTTGGGAAACTCATGTAGATGGTCCCCTAAACCCACTGGCCAAGGCTTGGGTTTAGCTAAGACCAGTACATAGAGGACCCAAATGGGGTTTCCATTGGTGCATAGCTCATAAAGGGTGGTTGACACCCAAACCCTACCAAAAATATGCAACTTGTTCTTTTGCCCCAAAATCCCCCAAATTACCTAGATTGGTGAAATCCCAAATTTGGTCAAAATCCTCAAATTCACCCAAAATATCCAAACTTGTTCAAAAATTATTTCAAACCTTTTGAAAATACCCAAATTACCCAGAACTGCCCAAAAATTCTAAATTTACCAAAATACCCCCAAAATGGCCAAAATTACAAAAATACCCTTGGCACCCCAATTTTTTCCGAAACCTCCAAAATTACTCCAAATGTCTCCAAAACCAATTTGGACACTTCATTTGGCTAATTTAACCATTTTGACCAAAACCCTCAAATTGCCTTTAAGAGCCAAATTTCCCCAAATTTATCTCAAATGTCCATCAATTTGAGTTTCTTCAATTTCAATTTTAAACTCAAATTCACCTTTCATATGACCAATCTAAACCAAATCCAAGCATAATTGGCCCATGCTTTGAGCTCAATTTTGATCTAAGTCAAACCCCCAATTTTGGCCCTGTGACTTAATCCCACCAAATTGAACCTCATAGCTTACTCAATTTGCCACAATTTATGTTGGGAACTTTTCATAACTCCTAAACTCTTCTTAAAAATCATACACACCAAAATTAACCTTAAATTGGCCTTATTGAAGCCTCAATTGCATTCAATTTTAACTCAAGTCCAAAAATCCCCAAATTTGCCCTAATTTGGTTAGATCCCCAAATTCCACCAAATTGATTGCCCTAACCCCAAAATTGACACCCAATTTATGTTGAAAACTCTCATGATGTTCCCATAGACCATTTTCAACAATTAATTTGGACTTAGCCTAACCTTAGATCAACCTAGACCTAAGTCTAGCCCAACATGCCCAATTGAACTCAAAATCATTTCAACCCTTCACCACAAATCTTCATTACAATCATCTACATAATGTTGATCAATTAATTGGGCTCAAAGTCATCCTAACCCAAACCCAACCTTTGGTCATTTGGACCCAAATTGAACCCATGCACCAAAATTGATCTAGCCATCTTAAAGCCACCAATTTGATGACTCCACAACCACTAAGCACACTCTAATGACCCACTAAACCCTTTTGGCCCACCTAAGCAAGCTATGGACCAATGGATCACTAAATTAAGGGATTCATTCCCATTTTTAGGCCTTAACCACAAAATCTCTTCCATCATTGCTTGCCTATGGGAGTAAATTATAATTAAACACCCCCTGACCTCCCTGAGCTAAGAAGTGACTGAACCTTGGCCAGCCACCATCTGGGTTGCCAGAAAACACCAACTCGAGAAGGCCAAAATGGTCAAACACCCAATTAAGGCCATCTAAGTTGTCCCAATCCAATTGGAGGCTTGATGCCTTCTTCCCTCCACCTAAGCAGTTGGTCTAACACACTGGCTAGCCCAATTGAAGCCCCATGGCTCCTCTATTTAAGCAGTCATCCCCCACGGCTAGAGGAGAGGTCGAAATCAACCTTAACAAAACTCTGTCCAATTGATTCTAGACTCCCCCCAAAGCATAGAGAAGCTCAGTTCCACTATCCTCTTTCTCTAATTCCCCCTACGCAACCCTAATTTTGAACTCAAAAATTAAGACAAAAATAGGACACTCTTTGAAACTCCATAAAAATCAAATTAAACTCACACATACCATCCCTAAATTGAGAGAGGAAGTTCCCCCATCAAAGCCCCCTCATAGAGAGCCTCTACCCTAGACTTTGATCAACACCCAAATTTGGTCTTGATCGAATTTGGGTCTAGGCATTTCACCACAGCTAGGCTTCATCCCTAGCCTCCTTGGACCACCACGAATGTGTCGAGCACCTTTGATTGAAGTTTCTCTTCTCAGAGCAAAGGTATAAACCTCCCCACTATCCCGAGCTTGTTTTGATTCTACAATTTTATAGATCCAATTTAATGGCATGTTTACCATATGAATATGTTCTTCTCACTTAGAAGAGTCTATAGGATCAAACCTGAGCGAGTTTGGTTGAAAAATGAGTGAGATCTTAAGGTTCTAAGGTTAACAGTCACGGGTTTTGGCTATCGGAAATGATGAAGGGGAGCTGTTTGATCAAGCGTGTATCGGATGGACGGATGAGATCAAGCCAGATAACACCTTCCTACATGAATCGCGGGCCGAGTCAGCATTGAGGTGGATGGCGGCGCCGAACCAGAGGACGCCGCATAGAGCTTCAGAGCCGACGTAGGTTGATTTTTTCTATTTATTTAAATGCTAATAACTTTAAAAAACCATATCTTTGCATTAAAAAATCACAAAAATAAAATAAAAATAATCTAGTGCTTAATGAACAGAGGAGAACAATGTGGAAATGGTTTGAAGTTTATTTGATGTATATTTTATTTTTAATTAATTAAATACTGTTCTAAGTATTTTGATTCTCCATGCATTCAAATATTTCACAATGGCTTGAAATTTTGGCATGTTGTTGCCTCTGTCACGGGGGATATTTCATAATTTTTCCAAAGTCAGAGGAGACCCCTAAAAAGAGATCCATATTTTTCAAGTTTATGCATCTATTTTGGAAAATTAGTTATAATAATTAGCATGTTGCTTAGAAAAAATCCAAGAAAATTTTGGTAGGATCACTGTGACTAGAGAACCCTAGAAAAAATTTGTCATATGCTAAGTCATTAAGAACACACCTAATTTTCACAAAACCCTAAAACACAAAGGAAATTAATTTGGAAAAAATAAACATCTAAATGACTTGCTTTTAATTCTCCACTATAATTTAAAGTTCATAGCACTCCCCATAAAAATTTCAAAACATTTGGAGTTCATTTGATACCCTAATTTGATTTTCTAAATTAAATGACATTTTTTACACTTAAAATAATCATAATAATTAAAATACAACTAAAAAATTTATGAAATTGGTTTTGGGAGCTCTCTATGATCAGAGGAATTTTCTAAAAAAAATTATAATTATAATAAGTTTTTATTTTTAAGCATATTTTGAATATCTAAATGGTTTTGGGAGCTCTCTGTGATCAGAGGAATTTTCTTAAAAAAATTATAATTAAAATAAAATTTTCATTTTTAAGCATATTTTAAATATTTAAATAATAAAAAATTAATAAAAATCACAAAAATAATAAAATTCATGAAAATGTTCTAAATTGTATCCATTATTTCCTAGTCACTTAGGAACAATTAGAAAATTTTTTCCTGAATTCTAAGTGAACATATTGAATTTTAAAAGCTTAAAAAAATTTTTAAAAGGCTAAAAAATGTTTTTTCTTAATATCTCACTAAAATAATTCTAATAATTCAAAGAAAAATCATAAAAATATGAAATTTGTTTCTCTGGGTTCTTTGACCTCAGAGAAATTTCATAAAAATTGACCTCAGAGAAATTCCATAAAAATTAAAACTTAATTTTCCACATTTAAAACATTTTATAATTAATTAATACTCCATAACTTAAAATAATTTTGATAATTCCAATAAAACTCAAAAAATTATGAAATTTGGTCATGTTAGTTCTTTAGTCTAAATGTACCTTCAGTAAAAATTTGAAGTGATTAGGCTTTGCCTTGGTCAAGTTATTGAATTTTCTTTGAAAAATCTTATTTTTGCATGTAAATAATCATGTAAATTACATTAAATTTTTAAAAATCATATTTTCTCCTCTGATGTCTTAATTGACTCATGTGTGAGGTCAGATAAAAATTCCAAAGTCATTTGAATTAAATTTGTTGAATTATGAAGTGATAGAGCCTGAGGGGCAAATGTATGATTTTGGAAATTTAGTCTTAATTAATATTTAGGCTTTATTCAAGGAAGAGAAATGGGTAATCTTTGATCTTAATTAACATGCTCAGATGATTCTCAAATTAAATGACATTAAACTTACCCCTTTGCCACATAATCCTCAAATTAAATTATAAGTGATAATTACCCTACTCTTAGGGATAATTGAAACATCAATATTCATTGAGCATTAAATATATTTACAGGATTGGTTATTAAGTAACATAATAAGTTTAAAAAGAGCTTGAGAATTTTCACTAGGTAGTGAGAGGGAAGCATATACATGCTTCTTTCTCCAGATCTGTTGGATACCTTGGAGGTCTACTAAACTTATTATGTTTTGCTTAATGAAATCATCCTCAAATGAATTAATAGGGGCTCACCAAGATATGGTTTAAAATTTGGTAGATCAACGGAACCTTTTCTTCTCGCTCTACATAAAATGCTTTTAATATATAAATGCTCTCACATGCATTTTGAGTTTCAGTTGAAGATGACGGGAAGACCATCCAAGTACGTTTTTATTGTGATTTACTTACCTGCATTTTTTTAGTTTCCCGTACTTTACTTTTCAGTACGTTGCTGTACTTTCTCACCTGCATACATGAACAAAAAAAACACAAACCTGTATGTTAAACAAAGATGTCACCCTGCATGAAAACCAAAACTGCTAGGATAGCCGCAAAACCAAAACCAAAACTAAAATCAACCAAGATAAAATTCACTGCCACAACATTCAAAATATAAGACAACTAAAAATTTAATCACAAAGATCACAAAACCACAATTGCAATTAAATTAAAACGTCTCTATCAGATGATCAAGAATCCCTCGGAGGAGGTAACCTACGGTTGTTAACGAGGCTTCCCACAGTCTAAATGAAAGTATGGAACTCATTAAGCTGAGTTTAGTAAATTCATTTGGACTAAGTGAATTCGAAAGAAAATAGTGGTGTCGGAACCATGCAACTGTATGATCCTTAGAGGTTCCCTAATCAACTTTAACATGCCCCATAACATTTAAAGAACTACAACCATAGGGACATCTAATTTGACATCATAACTTGACACACTAGAAAACTTGAACTTGCCACGACGAGGAGCTTGGAGCTAGCACTGTGGGAAACACAACCATCTTCAACAGCAAGAGGAACTACAATAACATATCTTTCTTTAGAATTAAACAACAACGCTATAGAACTTTGAGGTTGTTTGCTTATGCAATGTAAATCCTCACCTTATGTTTAGGCCTTTGTATAACTCTGTTGTACAATATAAGTCATAACTTGTCTTAGGATTTCGAGGTTGAAATCCTCACATCTTCCAGGCTATTTGTGTGATTGTTTCACACAAATATAAGCCCTAAATAAATAAAATTGGCAGGATGAAACATTTAAATAATTTCTCCTCAAAATTGAAGCCAAATAATAGGATAGACCGGGAAGTCACCGAGGTTTTATTCGAAATCTATGGCATCCTCTGGTTCTTCCTCTTTTGGATTCTACAATAAAATGTTCCAAATTTGAGCCATTCCAATTTCAGACCTCTTTGTCCGATTTCGTTGAAAATTCATATCCTTTTGAACTCCTTGAAGATAATATTCCCTGATTTTTATCGAGAGTTTAGTTAGGTGACCTCGGTTATCTAAGATGTAATTAACTATAGGGGCTTGCCCTTATAGGAAGCTTGTCCGAACCTAGCTTAAAATAAACCCTATTTAATTCTTCATACTAAATAGAGGAAATTTTTGGCAAATAAAATAGTTTCGCAGACCAAATGGATGTTATATATTTCTTAATTTATTTAATCGAGCCTCATCGTCAAGTCTTGTATTTATCCTTTGGGATAGATACAGGGTTTAAGGTATATTGTTCTTTCATTTAAACTATGAAAAGTATGGGGTCAGTTTGATTTCAACTAGAGCTACTACTGCTAAAATTACATTCCATGTATTCAATTTTAGTTCTACTTAAATGATGGCCTTTAGACTCCAATGTAGTCCATAAGAGTATATATATATAAGAAAATTAAAATGTCTTTTCAAAGCGAGCGACAGAATTTCAATTTCGGTGATCGACAGCTTCCAACGGGCAACTCCTCCAACCAAAAATAGTGCCGACATAAAGTTAGATCAATATGTAGAAAGTTATCCTCAAAGGCCCCCAACTGTTGAGGAAAATTCATTTGGATAGTTGATAGAACTTATTTTGAAACTAGCTATGAGATGTACAATCCTTATTTCGATTATTACAACTTAGGTTGGGAAAATCATTTGAACTTTAACTGGAATAACAATTTTGGAGGAGAAAACCAATTTTGGGAAGATAATCAATTTTATCAGATATGTAATTGGAATAATCAAGGCTATTATAATGATGAACTTTTTTTTCCTTGTCAATTTAACTCTAATCCTCAGAATGAAAAAAAGAAGTTATTGTTAGAAGAGGTGGTTATTCAAATGGAGACTCGATTGGAGAGTCAAGGGGTCACAATAAGGAATATATAAACCTATTGGGTAGATTGTTAACTTAATTTATAATCATCCTCAATTTAAATTCAACCCACAAAATGAGGAGAATGAGTTATTGATAGAAGAGGTTATGAATCAAATTGAGAGTCAGCTAGAAAGTCAAGGGCCCACAATTAAGAATATAGAAAACCAACTTTGGCTGATTTTTAATGCAATTAACAGTTATCCTTCAGAGATTTTACTTAGTGACACTGAGATAGACCTTGAGGAGAAGAATGGTGGACAAGATAAAGATGCGCAACTAAGAGGTAGAAGTAAATTGGAAGATATGATTCAAATAAACGTTGAGTTGAGAAAAGAGGAAAAAGGGATTGAGAGATCGATGGAATAAATTCCTAATGAATTAGAAAAACCTATTTCATCAACTAAGATAAATATAGAAAGACCACCTCCACCATTTCTTCAGCCTTACGGGGAAGAATTAGAAGATCAATTGAGACAGAAGAATAACATGATAGAATTTGATCCAAAATATGAAAAATCTAGAGAGAATCTGATCTAAATTTTAGGAGATCTTGAACTTATGTATAGAGATCCATTTCTAAAAAGTTTTAAGGATGATATTAATATGCAAATTGAGAAAATCATTGGAACAATATTGGATCTAGAAAGAAACATGAGGAAAAATAATCTGAATAAATTTGAAATGAAAAAGTTGAAAGAAAAACTAAATTTTGAGGATTTAGTGGGAATCCTAGGATTTGGAAAATATTAGACGATTGATCAATGATTACTTAAATGGAATTTTCATTCAGGAAGAACCCTTTGTCAGGCCGGCGACGCTAAACCATGTGCTTTATAGGAGGCAACCCATAGTTATCAGTGTGGTTTGATTTAGATTGTTTGAGGTTTGTTGTGTTTATTTTAGTGTGGATTGATTAGTTTGGTTGATGTTGGTGGATGTTTGGATTGTAGTGAATTAATTTGATCTTTATGTGTCATTGTGGTTCGATTAGTTTGATTGATGTTGGTGGATGTTTGGATTGTAAGTGGATTGATTTGATCTTTTTGATCTTTGATCTTTGTGTGTGTCATGAGGGAGATGATTCATTAACTTCTTATTATGGCTAGACTCCTTTATGTTCTCTTGTAGTAGTAGAATTAATGAGTCTACTATGAATTGGGACTCAACCGGATTTGAGTTTTTACAAGAGCCATTTTGAGTTTGGACAGTGACAGTTCCATCTCAATTTTGTTACTTCCTTTCTCTATCCATATTTTCATTTGGTAGGGTCATGAACCTACTTGATGAGCAACATGTAGATGATCTTACACTATTGATACACCAAAAATATGTGCATTTTTAAACCCATATTTTATACTCATTTTTTGTGATATTGCACTTTAATGGAAGGAATTTTTATGTTTTCTTTCAGATTGTTGAATTTTAGGACTTAAAGCAAAAAGAAAGCAAAAATGGTGAAATTTAGAGCAAAAATGAAGAAGTTAAAATTTTGTTCAATGCCGACAACGCCAGAAGCAGCGCCGATGGCGCCGTTTGACAGAGAACACCTAAATTAATTACAGAACACTGACGATGACGATGCTAGAATGGGCGCAGACGGCGCCAATGTCAGATTAGCCCAATGTCTAGAAGATTCGATGAATCTGGACGCATTTTGAAGAGTTTTTGGAGGCACCTATTGGAGAACCGACCCTAGGCTTTATTTGGGGAAAAAAGTGATAAAAAAAGAGACTCTTCCTGCCATTTCATCCCTTCCATTCAACATTCTACACATCACTCATTCTTCCATCTTTGATTCCACAACCATTTAGAGTCCATTGTTCTTATAATTTAGAGTTTTGTGGTGAGATTAATTGTGAACTCTTCTCTAAGAGTGTTGGAGAAGGAGAAAAGTGAGAGATTTCTTTTTCCTTCATTTTCTAGAAGAGGCTACAAGGGATTTTCTTTGAGAAAGAGTTTCAGATAAGTGTTGTTTGTTTATTAGTGTTGTATGAACTTTCTTTTATATATGAAATTTATATTTTGTTGTATCTTTCTCATAAAGTCTGAGTAGTTTATTTTATCTTTCTCCCTACTCTGAGATATGTGAATAAATAATATGAATGTTCCAATTTTAAAATATAAAATAAATTGTGCTGATTTTTCAACTTTGAAATTAATTTACTTTTCGATCTGGCCAATTGAAATGTTAAAATATGTTGTGAAACATATGAT
>NW_018165182.1:35596-51834 GCF_001263595.1 Phalaenopsis equestris
CCACAGATTTATGGACTAAACCTGGGATTAGCCAATGATTTTCTATAACAGTGTATCAGGTTAAAGAATTAAAACTGATCCTATTTAACTCTTATTTGGCATAATACATATTAAAACCATTTATCTCATCTCATTTTACCAGAACCTCATTGTAGTGAGAAATATGCTTTTTAACATAAGAAATCTTCATCACATAAACATAGTTTAATAGTTTAATAAATTAGTAGTTTATGTTTAAACTTTGTATTTCAATCTTGTTATTAGTTAAATAATTTAGTTCTGAAAATATCTCAATATTTGAAATTAGTGATAGTAATTTTGTATTGACTTTCTGTGAATTTCCTAGTAAATTTATCATTTTAAATTTAAACCTTCCTCGTAGGATCAATATTTGAGGCTTAAGTAAACCTTCCTCGTAGGATCAATATTTGGGGCTTAAGTAGAAAGTCCTTCATTACTTCATAATGATATGTATACTTGCGTAGAATCCGAACATAAATTGCTTAAATTTCTTATTTATAAAATATTGCATCAAACTTTTGGCACCGTTGCATAGCAGAGTCAACTATATAATTTTACACAACTATAATATCGACCGGATCAACTACCCTTATAACTATTAGAGGTGCATAATTAGTGGGATAAGGTGATGCATAGGGTTTGTGCTCAATTGCTAATATATCAGGGGTCATAGTGTCCATGGGAGTAAACTCTATAAAATCATTTATAAGTACCCAATTTATCAATGTAGTGATTTCGTTAAAAATTAGAAGTAAAGTTGTGAGATGTGATAAGTTAAAGGAATAATTA
This sequence comes from Phalaenopsis equestris, assembly GCF_001263595.1. Classification (NCBI taxonomy): domain Eukaryota; kingdom Viridiplantae; phylum Streptophyta; class Magnoliopsida; order Asparagales; family Orchidaceae; genus Phalaenopsis; species Phalaenopsis equestris. The sequence goes on from NW_018165182.1 coordinate 36,407, forward strand.
ATGTCATTTATCAAGTGTGTTTTTATTTGTATTAAAACACTATAGAGGACTTGGAGAACACTTAAATATATATTCCTATGCTGATACTAGTTATGCTAATTAAACTTTTGTTTAGTCAATTCCATTTTGACATGTTTAGTTTAGATTTACTTTCTACTGCACACTGTTCGATCCTGAGTATATTTGCAGATATTTTGATAGAAACTCGAGGCAGATTGTACTTCTGGGTTGTGATTTTTCTTTCTGCTTATATTTTTTGTACTCAATACTATACATATTAAAATTCAAGTTTGGGAGGAAGAAGAAAAATAACTTTCAAACTTAAACTTTATTTATCCCATTAGCATATATTTAATTTGATATCACTTTTAAAATGACTTGTGGGGTATGCAATGTTGTCTTTAGGTTACTATAACTTTGTCTTTAGGAATGTTAGAAAAAACTTAGTTGGGATCCTATGTGATGAAACAATTCTAGAGTTAAGATATTTTGTAGAAAAGATTAGAAAAAAATATTTGTTATTTATGGTAGAAAGAAGTTGAATATTTGGAAAACTAAGATTATTAGATTTATATTTTATGAGAATTGAGCCCTTATTGAAACTTTTTCAAACTAATACTTCCACTTTTAAAAAGTAAGGGAAAGTTTTGAGTTTTGAACTTTAGAAAGAGGATAGTGACCTTCAAAATCATTAAAGGTCAATCTAGATATAATAATCCTCACATGAAAAAGAAAAGAAAATAAAAGGATTGAAAATGCTCGTAAGAAAATTAAAATTAAAGAAGAAGAAAAAGTAAAAAAGAAATGAAAAATGAGGGGAAGCCTAATCAAAAATTGGTTTCACTTGAATCTTTTTAAATAAATAGACTTAGAAAGAATCCTAAGCTTATCCTTATTTCAAAAAATTATTGGTCAAATTGGTATAGATAAGGTGCTTAAATTCTGTTTTTAAACTTTATAAGAATCTTTTGTTTGACAAATTTTAATAACTTTTGAAGTAAATAGAAAATTAAGATGCCTACGTTGAATATGGGATATTCTTACACCCTAGTACTAGTTTGATTGGTTAGAATTTCACCTAAGTTACACTATAACATTTTTGAGACAAAATTATAGGAAATTCTACAGAAACCCATTATTTCAAATCAACAAATTTGGTTTTTAAAGTTATATTGTTATTTGAGGACAAGTAATGTTTAAGTTTGGGGGAATTGACACGCCTAAAAATTACTTGATTTTATATGTATACATTTCATGATAATTTTTAATGATATTTTACTTTAAAAGAAGACATTGTACATGTTTTTGGTTGCAGGGATGAAAGATGGGCTTTTGAAGTAAAAGGAGTAAAAATGGTCTAGTTTGGAGTCAAATCGAGCAAGGAAGAAAATTTTGATTTGACGCATTTTTTTGGAGCAAAAATCAGAGCAAAATACAAAAAAAATGGTGCCTAGGTGCCCGAACCAACACCTCGGCGCCCGAAACTGACGCCTAAACACCATAAACGGTTACAGATGGCTTTTGCTCAATTTTTTGGACTTAAACAGCACCTTTTGGCACTTGAGAAAGCACATTTTGGCTTTTCAAACTCTTGGAACTTCCAAGAACACCCAGAGGTCATAGATAGGATAAGAATGTAGATTTCTTTCTTTTCTGGAGAGATTGGTAAGGGATTTTGAGAGATATCTGAAAAAGAATTATAAGAACTTTGTGTGGATTAGCAGGAGACTTTGTTGGATAGATTTTCATCTTTCTATCAGAGGAAAAAACTAAGTATTGCGTTCATCATTATCTTTAATTATTGTAAACAATTTTATAGTGAATTTGATTTGATTTAAACAAAGTTTTTTATTGTGTTTTCTCCATGCTTAGTGAGTAGCTTTCCTTACTCTTTGTCCTTGTGATGAGATTTAATCATGCACGTGGTTAGAATGTTTTGAGGATTTCCTTTATTCTTAAAATTGTGATGGTATTTTCACCTATTCTTAATTTAATTTATAAATTGATCACTTGTAATGTTAAAATGCGTTGTGAAACATAACGACCCGGAGGGTTATGATTTTACAAACTAGTGAGTACCACACTATTCCTTGGATGGAGCTGTTGCAACTTTCAAGGGTGAATGCAAATAAATTGGGAGATATGTTTTGAGTGGCGTAGAAATGGTGTTTTTAGGGTGTGGGTGACATGTTAGATTATTTTAACCAATTTGGTCTAATGTTGGAACTAAGGGTCCCTAGTAGGTCATATAGAGAGAGTGTAGTGGGTAATCTGGAAGTGAGAGGCTAGAATCTACTCAGCACTACCACACAAGCTGGAACTAACTTTAGATGAGTCAATGTCCTTTATGCTCGAAATGGGTAAAGAATAGATATGTTTCTATTTATCACAATATAAAATTTTTAATCTTTAAACATTTGATTCCTATGATGATTATGATCTCATCACAAGGGGAAAATAATTTTAATTATATTAGAACTTTCTAAAATTTGCACAGTCTCCTTAGATTTGGTTTTTATTTAATTTAGTTAATTTTAATTTTAAATAAATTAAAGAACTTTCAGAAAACCAAACTTTTCAAAAATTTTAAACTAAGACATGATAGTAGTTGACTAGAATTAGCTTAAGTGATTTCTTACCTTTCTTCTATGTGAGATCGATAGAAAGCCCTATATTACTTGAAATGATACGTATACTTGCGTAGAACCCATAGTATGTAAACTATTAATAAAAAATTGTAAATTTTATAACATATTGATTTTGCACACTAGCCGCTAAATATAATTTAGGTCAAGTTTTTTGTCATCTTTTGGAAGTTAAATAACTGTGTAATTGATGGTCGTGTCTGTCACAATTGACCACCGGTGGTCGTCATCGCTTGCAACCATTGACCATCAGTAACCAACGATCTATATTTGCAGTCGTTGTACTCAAAAAATGATTGTTGTGTCAAACATATGTGTTGAAGACCCCTCGATAACTGTCGACCTTCGTAGCTACTGACCACAATCGACCACCGTTGACTGCCACCACATGTCGTTGTCGATCACCAGCTACTAGTGACCCTTTTTTGCAACTATTATGTTCAAAATATGGTTGTTGCATCTAGCACCCATATTGGAGACCCGAAAAGTAACCATTGGTCATCAGAGCTACCAACCACCGCCGACCACTACAAGCTGACCATTGTCAACTACCACATGCCAACCATAATCAATCACCACATGCAATCATCATCTGCCACCACTGACCATTGCTTACGACCATCATAGCCAAAATGCTACTCTTGTCTCTAACACTTATATTTTCTTTATGAAATATAAAGACAAGTGCTATTTCTTGAGTAAAAATATAACTTTACTCTTTCTATCCAAAGAGAATGGGTTCAACCACCGACTACGACTTTTGTAGCCAACTATTGCTTCTATAGCAAATAATAACGACCTTTATGACAAACTACTACCGATACAACTTTCAACTATGAATTTTATGGACAATTACCTCTATTAAAACCACTAACGACAACCTTCCTGACCAACAACTGCCTCTATAACAAGAAACTGTGACCTTTGTAGCCATTTACCACTGTTACATTTTTCAAATACGAAATGTGTAGCTGGCCATAGATATTGAAACCACTAATTATATCATTTATGACCAATTAAAGCCTTTGTAACAATCAATTAAGACCTTTGTAGCAAACTATTGATATTACAGACAAAAATCATCTCTTGTGACCCAATTATAATTATTATTGCCAAACAACTATTTTAAATATGTGAGTAGCAGCTTTGTAATTCAACATTCTTTAATTTAGGAGAAGAGTTGATATATATATATGTACATTCTTTAATTTAGGAGAAGAGTTGATATATATATGTATGTTTTGTGGGATATATATATGTATTATAATTAACTGGACTAGATCTCGACCTCGTAATTTTCCTTCACACAACGAATTTTTCTACATAAATATTTTGGTGTTTTTTTCTGCTATTTTTAATTTATCTGTATTTATATTAAATTTTTATTTAATTTTATATTATTAAATTGGCATTCTATCACTATAAAATTTCTCACACATAACAATAACAGTAATAATTTTGTGCTGTTTAGCAAGTGTGCCTAATGGATTTATTGGCCATTCATCCTCCACGCTTCATATCTAAGCTTCGGGCATGCCCAACCAACGGTTCTGATCACCGCCGGCTCTATCGTTTTAAAATTTCTTTTACTAATTTTTTTTCACATTACTTATATTTCAAAAAATACATCGACTGCTGCTGAGAGCTGTTAGATAGAAATCAGGAGACTACGGATTGGAGTGCTGGAACGAAAGGAGCTGCCTTTTGGAAGAATCTTCCTCTAAAGCTGCCGATCTGCTGGTTTGTTCTTTTTTCTGTTTTCTTCAACTCATTCATTCATTGAGGGTTTGCTGCTTGATTCTTACGTAATTACATGATATTGGTCGCTTCAATTTGATGATATTATGTCATTGATTTGGGAAATAAAAACATTTTTTAGATTTTCAGGATTTTCTGGATGACGTGGGGCTGGCCTGGTCTAGGGTTTATCGCTTTGTTTGAGCTGCTAGTTGACCTTGTGGAGACAGATGAACCGAGTTCATTGACTAGTGTGAAAAATTCTGTACTACGAGTATTTGTTGTTTTTTTAATCTTTCGTGGTAGGCAGTCTAGATAAAGTATTGGCGCCGAGTTAATATTTCGGAAATTTGTGGTCGATATATGTTTTATGGAAGATTCTTCACTGATCACTACACGGTGTTTGAACGAATTTTGGTGTCATCTAGCTTCATGTTGTTATTTAAAAATTAAGTAAAAAACATTTCTTAATTATTTGATTAGCAGCGTCCGCAATATCCAGTATCCACAATATTCCACAATATGTTGTTAGTGGCTCAAGTTAAGATTCCTCTTTCTTTCTGTTGTTGGTAGATTGATTCATTCTGATTAGAATACTGGCCGAGCTTCTTTCTAGAAAATGGTTTATTAAGATGTAACTCAACCGGATGACTATGAATTATACTTTATCTCTACTAGAAAATTGATATTATTCCTTCAGCTTCATGTTCTCATTGCTCTTTTCATTCTTTCATTTTTTTTTCCTTGGAAACTTCATTTATAAAATAGTTCATGAAATACTTTAGGATTTAGACATTCATTCTGTGCAGTAAAGCAAAAAAAACATAAATAATTGTGAAATGAATAGCTTTGAGGAAAACCATTGTATTGATAGAATTTGGCCAACATTTAGAATGGTCTCTGCGAGTAAAAAATGAGGACAAAAGAGTTATTAAGCTTATAATTCACGGTTCAATCCATAGTAGAACAAACTCACACCATTCAATAAGATTCAAGATTAAGTTTTTCATGGTTTTTGATGGATCATCATCATCATTAGTATTATCTGAACTATTTGGGAATGACTTTATGGATGCTCTTTTTCTAATAATTTCTGCTCAGTGTCCCTTGCTTGTTAAACCCGTTTTTTGAAAATCATTTTGAACAACTTCTGATTATGTTAATGTGGTCTCTAAAATAAAATAAAATAAATAAATAAAAGGGTATAATTAGTTAAGTTAAAATAAATTCTTATTTGCTCCCGCCAAGTTCAATCAATAAGCGCTACTGCTAGATTTCTCTGTTAAGAACTAATTTGAAGCCCTTGGAGAGTTTGAATCGGGTCAGTTACAGAAAACCCCATAGAGGCATTTTTTTTCCACTGATCTCCTTCCCCGTCATCATCATCCCCGTTTGAAGCCCTTGGAGAGTTTGAATCGGGTCAGTTACAGAAAACCCCACAGAGGCATTTTTTTTCCACTGATCTCCTTCCCCGTCATCATCATCCCCGTTCCAATTGAAGCCTTCTCTTTGGTGATCCTCATTATACAGTTGTGGCTAGGGCTAACTAGAAAGCTGTGACTAGATTGTGGTGCATGAAGTTTTTTAAAATTCCTCTCTCAGTTGCACTAGCCTTCTCTTTGGTGATCCTCATTATACAGTTGTGGTTAGGGCTAACTAGAAAGCTGTGACTAGATTGTGATGCATGAAATTTTTTAAAATTCCTCTCTCAGTTGCACTAGGTTCAGCTGTAGAACCTCACCCTTGGAAAGGCAATGATGGAATTGCTATAGAAGAGACCTCCAAAACTCCAAGATTGAATTGCAGAATTGAGTCTCGCCTTTGTCTGCTCCTTGTTCGCAGGACTGACATGGTTGCTCCTCCCAATCATGTAGAAAGGATGCCAAAGCGTTCACTTGTGACATCTCCAGCTGATTTCCTTGTTTTGGTCTGGTCACGATCCATCGAAAAAGAAAAAAAATGATGGGATCGCTGCATATAGGGACTTTCAAAACTTCTTGTTCTTCCTATATCACCCGTTGAAATAAAAAGTCCTTCATGTGTCCTTCAATGGAAACACAATGACGGGATCGCTAATTTGCACTTCTTCTTCCTCAACCACAGAGAATCACACACAGAATCATCATCTCCTTGCGATCACTGCGGAATCAAAGCCAATTATGGAATCACGTGGTTAGGGCTAGCCGTAAAGGAGACAATGGAACCGCTGAGTCCAACGACCTCTGAAATATCTATTTTCCTTTCTTCCAGTTGCTCATTTGAACCACATCGAAATGACATGCAATCCTGCTCGCCTTCCTTCATCCTTGTGAATGATGCTCGCGCTAAAGAAGAGAGGAAATGATGGGATCCTTCTTTACTTCTCTTTTCACACACACACGCGCACGCGCGCACACACACACACACCCACACCCACATACTTACATGGAACTGCTGAGTTCAACGACCTCTGAAATTTTTGTTTTCCTTTCTTCGAGTTGCTCGTTCGAACCACACCGAAATGGCATGTAGTCCTGCTCGCCTTCCTTCACTTCTTCTTTTTTTATATAATATATATATACATACATGCATGCATGCACATGCATGCATGTGCATTCATACATACATAGATCTATACATACATACATACATGCATGCATACATATATCCATCCATCCATACATATCATACATGCATGCATACATATATCCATCCATCCATCCATCCATCCATACATACATCATACAAATAAATATACATACATACAAATAGATATATAGATATATACATACATACATATATATAAATACATATATAGATATATACATACATACAGTGTAATGAAGACGAAATCTCTCACCTTCCCTCTCCTTACAATCCTTGAAGAAAATCTCCAATCCCTTAACTTTTTTTCTCTCTCTCTTCCATGCCTTCTTTTTCACACACGCGTGCGCGCACACACAAACACACACACACACACACACACACATATGTATATACATACATACATATACATACATACATATACATACAAACATATACATACATACACATACATACATACACATACATACATACACAGTAGCCTTGTAGTCAATTATTTTTTCTTAAAAATACAACTCATCAAAGAAATATACATACATAATATATATATATATATATATATTTGAGAAAGAGCATTATACGACTCTGTATATATTAATCACAAAAAAGGTGTACATATTGGAAGGGAGGTGGAAATCCCTACAACTACCAAAAAAGACTATTACAAAACGCACATAGAGGGACTCCACCACCAACAATACAACTCCACATACATGCATGCATGGATGCATGCATGCCGTGATGCATGCATGCCGTGATGCATGCATGCACGCATGCACGCATGCATCCATGCATGCATACATATATACATACATACATACATACATATGGAATGTCCAGCCCTAGGTGTGCCCCAACTACAAGTTCAACATTCTACCTTACGTGAGCTCTCTACTATGACCCTGCCACCTCATTAGATCGAGCAAGCTGTTACTGTCATTTAGGCACAAGGGGCGCATGATGTGCAACAACCTACACATGCTCGACAATCTTTGGCACAAGGGGCGCATGATGTCCAACAACAAGCTGAGATGTGGGTTTCCTTGTCTCTCGCAATAGTTGGTTTCAAAACACTTCAGCTAGCATTTTCTACAACCAAATTCTTAGTATTTATGATCTGAGAAAGAACTGCCTCAACAACAGTGGGAAGTAGCTGCTGAGCTAGCTGGTGAGGAATAGCCTAATGAAACAAATTTTCATTTAACATTTCTGGAAGATCGTTAGTTTCTGCTATATTTTCCTCCACTTCGATGATGTTAGGTAAATCAGAATCCAGATGCACAGGAAGTTTGGATCTTAAATGTGAATGAACCCTGAAGCATTTGACAGGTGTGGGCCCAAACAATTTACAGTGATTACAGTAGTAGGGTTTTTGTTCTGCAATAATTGACTGTCAATACCCATTGTGGGAAGTACCAAGTCATATTTCTTCTACATCAGGGAGGGTGATATCTCTTTCAACAAGAATCCTTGCAACCGAAGGCCTGGATAGGTTGCAGGTGGGTATGTCCAATTTTATAAGTCTTCCTAGTGCAACTCCAATAAAATAGAGGACTTGGTGATTAAAGTAGTGCAACTTTAGGCCAGATAGTTTAAACCATATTGGAACTATATGAGGTTCTTGGCTACGATCAATTTTAGAAGACCACTTGAGCAATTTCATATATTTTTCATCAATTGTCATATACTTCTTGGAAAATATTTTGGCATAGCCCTCTACTTTAGATAATTGTATCATCACATGTCTCCCATCAAAGAGGCCAACCTTCCAATATCCCAATAGTTTGAGATCTTCAAAAGCCTTTCGAACGATTTCCGTTTTATGATGTTCCAATTGGAACTTCCCAATGAGGGTAAATTTATCAATCAGGTTAGAAACTTTAACATCAGAGAAAATTAGAGCTAGTTTGCCACTCTTTCTGCTCGCCTTCTTGATAAGGTTACTGTTCCCCTGGCCTTCAAATGATTCATTTTAAACCTAAGGGAAAACGTAATTATCCACTGATCCCATAGAGCTGACCATATCAACATAAGAAGCCTTCCCAAGGTTTAAAATTGAAGCAGTGGGTAGTTGAGGAGGAACATAAGTCATAGAACTGAGATTCAAACAAAGTTTGAGTCGCGACTTTGACCGGAGCTCTCGTGCGTGCAAACTGAGAGTAGATGAGAAGAATGCGAGTGGGAACGCTCAATCCTGAGCAATCGAGTAGAAGGAGAGAAACTTTGTATCGAGGCGAAGGAGAATCGCTCGTGCCCTAGCCAACCATTTAAGAAGAGATAAGGAAGAAGCAACGCGCAGATGAGGAAGAGATGACGGGTTGAGTTTGCGCAGGAGGGAGTCAAAGCCGAGCCCTCGTGTAATTGGGGCTCCGTAGCAGCGGCGAGAAAACTACGTGAAAACCACGAAAGAAGCGAAGTGACGAAGCCGTATAAAGCAGTCGAAGAGGTCGGCCTAAGAAGACGAACTCGATGAAGGCAATGAAGCCAACTGAGGTAGATGAATCAATGAAGAAGACGAAGGAAAATCGCCATCGGGTGAAATTGAAGACCACATGTGCCTTATAGACCAGTGGATTAGAAGATCTCTTTCAGTTGTAGTGTCATATGAGCTTACGAACACGTCTTATAGACCATTGGGTAGACAGACACCTCAATGCAACCCTTATAAATGGGGAAGTTGCCGATAGGTAGCCAAAACTTTTGGGGATATTGGAATTGCAAATCTTCTTAAAAATTGAATTATTTGGACTTTAAAAGGATAGAAAATAGAGATAAAGTAAAACATGGATTGTGAAATCAAAGTTAAAGTAATCATTCATTTCATTATTCAAGTCACCTTCAAAGAATAAAATTATTTATACTGGACATATAAAAGCTTGTGAATAATTTGATAACCCACCAATTAATGGGATTGAACTTATCTTTGACTTCAAATTCAATCATATTTGAAGGTAATCAAATAAAAATGTCCTAATGCAAATGAATTATATGTCATATATTTGAAAACATAAATTTGGGGCTCAACGTTATTTGACTATGAAACATCATAAATTAGGGCTAGCCGAGGGACTGATAAATTGATTTAAATATGAAATATCAAAATTAAAGCTAAACTCTATTAAGGTTATGCTTAGGGAGCTGCCAAATTGACTTGATTATGAATGCATAAATTTGAGGCTAAATTGAAGCATATAAATACCTTTTTTAAATGTTAAACCATGACTCCATGTATCTAATCGTCTTGTATTCACAACATGTTTGCAAGTGAACATAATGCCATATTTTAAAAGTTTAAAGTGATCCTTTGCATGCATTAATATATTCATTCAAAAAAGGAAAATTTATATAAATTGAAGTCTTACACGTGTCTTTTAAAGTAATTGTTGATTCAATTTATGCTTTAAAATTATGTAACTTGCCTTAAGACATGCAAAGTTGTTTAAAATAGCCAAATGTATGAAATTAAACAAAACCTGCGTGGACTCCACCAAATTGATTAATGCTTAAATTCAATTGGTTTCAAATTGTTGCGCTGGTTAAGATTAAATTTATACTCAAATAGTTCATATTTTGAAAGAGCAATCAATCGAGTCTTCTTATCTAAGAGTGCAAGGTTGTAAGTTCTACACAAGCAGTTCAATCATCTTTATTTTAAGGATTGAAGTTGACGAGTCTAGTAAGTTCTAATAAATATCTAAATTATAAGATAAAAATTTGCAAGTCCAAATCACCAACTTTAATTTTTTCTCCTTATTAGGAGTTCAGTCAACAAGGCTTATATGTTAAGATACTTAAAATGACAAAACATAAATGTTTTAAATTTTTTATAATTCTTGATAATAGCTGAGTTGATGGAAGATTTCAACCAGATGGTCAATTTACAAAATTAATTTTCTATGTTCATTTGAATAAGTTTATGATATATATATGTATATATATGCAGAAGCCCAGAGGCAATTTTTTTAAGGTAAAAAGTACAAAAGGTTTGATTATTGGGTCCCACTAAAAATCGAAATAAGTACAATGTACACTCCACACTCCTAGGGTCCCAAATATCAGATGTAGAACATGCTCAAAAAATGATCTCAAGAAAAGTGTACTTGTATATCCCAAAAATATAAAACTCTAAAAGAAACAAATCCAATTGAATCTTGATAGCAGGATGCCTCCATTTCAACTTCAAACTCAAAGCAGCTTATAACCAAAAATGCCATCTCCCAATCTGCAGAGAGAAACATCGAAACAAGGCAGACAAAAAATATAGCAACATAGAGAAATCATTAATTTTAGGCGCAGGGAAGAGAAATTCAGCTTGAATAGGACATTGTTAGACCCATAGCAGAGCGGCCCCCATGGTTGAAATAGTAACCAATTGGCTGGTCTATTTCCCTCTTGTGAATAAATTTCCAAGAAATGTTAATCTGGTAAGTAAGAGACATGATTTTTTTGAAATAATATACTCTGCTCCAAGAATGTTAATCTGGTAAGTAAGAGACATGATTTTTTTAATATACTCTGCTCCAAAGTGCCTCTCTTATGTCTTATAATATTTCACTCAAAACACTACAGTCCATCTCAACCTGCACTGAGGACCAGTTGGCACGACTTGCTAGTAAAACAACCATATACATAGCTCTAACTTCAGTTTCCAGAGGATTAACAATAGTATAGGGAGAAGAGAAGTTAATAAACAACTACCCTACTCATCCCTAGAAATGCCACCAACTTCAGCAACATCATTATTCCAGCTGTCATCAATATTGAATTTAATCTAGTTAATCGGTGGAGCTAGCCATTTCACCAAAGTAAGGAGTTGCTGACCCCTAACTAACCCAATTAACATGATAAAAATAAGATAAGCCAGAAAAAAAATCAGGCTTATTATTACTCAAATCAACCTACTGATATAAGCCAAAGAATTAACATATATAACAACACTAGTAAGACACTTTTCTGCATGTTTAGTATTATTCCGAGCCATTTATATAAACCATCAAATAATAAAGGATAGAATTGTAAAAATGTTTCTTCCTCCCCTCAGGATTGCGAAAATTACAAACTTCATATATGTCCCTCTAAGGAAATGGAGTATTAAGGCAATGAAGTTGTGCCCCTCCTTCCACACATCTCTAGAGATAGGGCAAGAGAAAAAAAAATGTCCCACCGATTTTTCCTTATTTTTACATAGAGGGCACTGAGATACGAGCCTCAAACCTTTAAGTTTAAAAATATCATCTTAAGAGATTACACCATTGAAGAGTCTCCAAGCAAAGAAAGACATAAAGGTAGATAATGCCCAACTCCATATACCCTCACCCTAATCATTTTTTAGAAAATGATGTAATGTGAAATAAAGAGTTTTGGTTATGGAACCTTTATGAACCATTTTGAGCATAGGTGTTTCTTTTTTAGCAGGATCAAAGAGGATAGTAGAGTTATAATGAGCATTTTTAGCCCCACTCAATCAAAATGTTTAAGTTCCACAGACCATTAGTCTAAACATCTGAGATAAGAAGATTTTTAGGATTTACATCCTCCACTAGATCAAGGTCCTCCTGAGACCAATAGTCATGCTAGAAGTAAACATAACCATCACCGATATCCTAAAAGATGTGATTTTTGGCTCAATCTTTCACCTTTAGTAGTAATTTCCACCACCTAGAATGGAATCACCAATCCTCCAACTAACTAGAGAGGGGTTAGTTTCATAACAGTATTTCCCATGCATAAATGCAACTCATAATGAATCACCTTTTCTAAAATTAAGCCAAAGCTTAAAATGATTAATATCTGCAATATGATGAAGTTGTTTAAACTTTAGACTCCCAACGTTCAAAGGTTTACAGACCTTTTTCCAAGAAGCTCATTTCTTGCTTGAAAAACCGCCAACCCAAAGGAACTTGTTGAAACACCTCTCGAAACAACCTTGTGTGCTTTTTTTAATTCTTAAAACCTGCAAAGCATATAAACGTAAGCTATTAAGAGTACTTTTCAGAAGTGTAATCTTCCCCCAAATGATAATGAATGGTTTTTCCAGTCCTATATCTTTTTATTAATTTTCTCGACCACCTCATCCATTTGTGAATGAGACCTCCTTCCTTTATTTTAAAGGAAGCTAACAGAGAAAAAACAATGAAAGAAGCAACCCACTGTGCATTCTCCTTGCTCACCTTCTGCCCCATGTAAATATGACATTTGTTTTCACTAAAGCTGAGCCCAGACACTATTTGGAAACTCTCCAGTAATTCATATATTTTTTAACTATATATTTGCCTGCATTAGAAAATAGAACTACATTATCAACATAAGCCAAATGGCTAACAACCAATTTAGATTTGTGGGAAAACAACAAGTTAGGAAATCTCAAAATTAGGTCATTCAGTATTCTGGAAAAATAATCAAATACTAATATAAAAACTGTTGGGGATAAGGGGTCTCCTTGCTTGATTCCTCCTCCTACACTAAAGAAATTAAATGAGCTTCCATTGAGGAGGATACGATACTTATTGTAAGCTAGCCATCTGACCATAATATTACAAAAATTATCTTTGAAGCTCCTAGCCTTCAAGATTTTAATTATAAAATCCCAACTAATATAATTATATGCCTTTCTGATATCCAATTTAGTCACCATATTTTCTCCTCTGCACTTTTTTTCAATGTCATAAAGCATTTCTTGTGCTCACTTGATGTTTTCAGTAATCCCTCTACCTTGAATGAAAATATATTGATTCTTTGATATTAAGATATTTAAATGAGGCTGTAACATTTTCACAATAATTTTGCTAATACCTTTGGATATTACTGAGTTAAGGGAAATGAGTCTTAAATTCGAGGTAAAATCGTCAGAGCCGGAGGCTCTATTACAATAAATTTTAGATAACATCAAGAATTTCCTCATCTAATGGGGTATCACATAATTTCAAATCACCAGTATACTGCTTCTCTCCCCAGAAAGGTTCATCTCAATATTATTGAATATATCTTTGGCCTCAAATATATTTGAAAAATATTGAATCACATTGTCCCCCAGTTCTTGGTTACCTGTAATCTAATCTTCGAGCTCGTTTTTCTAACTTTAGTGTTATTAGCTCTCCTTTGTTTGATGTAAACATGAAAATATTTAGTGTTTCAATCTCCTTCCTTAAATTTTAACTCCTCAGTCTTTTGTTGTAAGAGGTCCTCCTCCCAAATAGAAGCTTCCAAAAGCTCTCTATGTGCATCATTTAGTTATGAAACAACCTCACATCACTAAACTTGTCAACAACCTGCGAAGCTATGACATTTTCTTCAGCCTTTAGTACTTTATCATGAACATCACCAAAACTCTCCCAGTTCCAAGATCTCAAAGCAGCAACAACCTGTTTGTGAAGTTTCCATAGAGTCTACCAAGCACTACCAAAATCAATACATTTTCAATTCTCAGCAACAACTCTTTGAAAATCATCATGTTTGGACCACTACCTGAAATGATATTTAAAGATTTTCTGAAAAAAAGTCATAAAATCCAAGCAAGGGATTATGATCAGAACCAGAACTACATAAATGCTGCACTTTAGAGGAAACATAAAAGGATAACCAATCTTGTTTTGTCTAACACCTATCCAAATGTTAAAAAACCTTTCATCTCTTCCATGTATATCTGGAGTCGTGAAATCTTAGATCATGCAAAACCAACATCAACCATATCTCCACAGAAATTATCCATCAAAGTTGTGTCAACTCTTCTGCCACCTGGTTTCTCAGGGTTGTGCATGATCATGTTGAAATCACCCTCAATCAGCCACCTTTATTTAAGTAAAGACCCCATTGCTCCTAATTTTACTCCACAAATCATTCCTTGCAGGATTAGAAGTGCCAACATAAAAGACAGTAAGTCACCCAGAGAAATCACTGATCTTAAAATAAGATGAACGAATTGACTGTCATCATTAATAATGTTGATTGTATTATCCTTTCTCTAGAATAATCTGATCTTGTTTGAGCAGTTGCCAAAAAAGAGTTAATGCTTGAATTTACCCAAGATTTGTTCATTATTTTAGGACACCATAGGCTTCAAAATAATAAAAATATCAGCTTTATGAATCTTTGTCATTAATTTTAACTTACCAAGAGAGTAAAGATCCACTACTCCCCAAATATTCCAAATTAGTATATTAAATATGATGAGACAACTTACCGTTTCTAGTAGGTCTAGCTAGGGATTGTCTTTGATCACCTTCATAATAATAATGATCCACCTCTCCAGATCATTTCCCACTTTCAGATTTTGTAGTTATAGAAAATTTATTTCTTTTTTCTTTTGTACTTTTGTATCTGTCATTCCTCCCTCAAGATGTCTCTTTTTTCTTTTGTACTTTTGTATCTGTCATTCCTTCCTCAAGATGTCTCTAGTATCCTGCAAGTTATCATGAGTACTATGGCCCATATCACTAACAACAAGAGCAATCAAAAGACTAGCAT
>NW_018165182.1:51934-83163 GCF_001263595.1 Phalaenopsis equestris
ATCACTAACAACAAGAGCAATCAAAAGACTAGCATGTCTTATGCCACCCAACACAGACTCAATGTGCACAAAAGTATCCCCCACATCATCAACCAAAATTACCTCATTCACAGAAGTCCTATGACGGCATCCCTATCCCGAGCTTCAACATTCTCCACTTCATTGATATTTGCAGCACCAACATCAATATAGTTAGCCAAGTTGACACCATTCTCAAACACCACATTTTCTGTGTTATTTCAATACTGAGCATAGAGTTCCTACCCATGCTTATAAATGATAGCAATGTGCAGATCTATGACCAGACATCCTACAGTTAGCATATTATGGAGGGTGCTGCTTAATAATTACCTTTTGCCAATAGCCTTTATGTGCAGAACCTATCTACACTTCTTCCGGAGTATTTTGTGTAATGTTATGTTCAATTAAGTAAATAGAGTAAAGGTGGGTGAATACATATTTAATGATTTGCCAAATATTACTGCAATGGAGATTATAATTTCATGGTTAAGAAAATAGAATTTCAAGCCAAGAAAGCGAATCCAGATCGAGATAATAGGAGGTTCAGTCTGTGGATCAGAATCTTCCAGCTACCCGCAAGGTTCATTAACTCGAAATCCCTCTTAATCAATTCAACCTTCAAATGACCATACAAAAACTTCCCCATCCGAGCATTCTCATTATCAGAAATAAATATAGCAGGTTTACCACTTTTTTTACCAGCTTTTTTGATGAAACTATACTCCCCTCCTAGGCACAACGAGTCATGAAAAGCTTGTGGGAAAACATTGCGTTCGAAACCCTTATCTTTACCGGCCGCAAGAACATCATTGAACTAACGATCCATTACGTCGAAGAGAATCGAAAGCTACCTGAATCGCCATGGAGTCGCTACCAGAGAAAACCCTGACAGAGCTATACCCATTGTGCACCTATAAATCTGTCTAGGTTCATATTTAATCACATGTCAATGTTAAATTTGATCTTTTACGAACAAGATGTAAATTTGATAAAGTTCAAATCAAACAATCAAATTCCCGTAGATCGTATCGATTGAAAATCTCAATTGAAGGAGTCGACTTTCAAATTAATTTCCATTTCCATTTCTTAAAATAACAAACCAAAACACTGAAATTAAAATCAGTCACTCAAACACTTAGAACATATAAATCAAACATCTAAATTAAAATCAATCTCTTAAAAGTTAAAGCAAATTTCATCCACCCTTTGTAACAATCAAATTTAAGGAGCAGATGTCATATCGCATATAAATCAAACATCTAAATTAAAATCAATCTCTAAAAAGTTAAAGCAAATTTCATCCACCCTTCGCAACAATCAAATTTAAGGAGCAGATGTCATATCGAGTGTATTATTATATTCGCTCTCAAAGCAATCTTTTACAGAAAGGATGTGACCTGATCCTCTATCCGGGTGATTTTACCACCAAATAACACCACAAAGTAGTGGTTACAAGTATATCCCTCTGGTCGGGTGGTTGTTGCTGAATGAAATTGTAATATCACGATCATTATCATATATCGTATATTCCCTCAACGACTTTCTATCCCTTGAGTTGTGAACCATAAATATATAATTGATTGACATAAAACTTTATGTTACATAGGATCAACTTAAATTTGCCCATTTAGATAAGCATACACTTCAGATCTACAAGAGTTCCTTGGACGACGCAACTTATGGTTGCTCGCAAGGATTTTTCGGTCAGGTTGGACTACACAACCTATTGACAAAGGAGCGAATGCCACGTCGAATGTATCACTATATTCACACTTAAAGTAATCTTACGCTAGTAAGGATGTGACCCGATCCTCCGTCTTCATGATTTACCGCCAACCAAATCCCTCTGACCGGGTGGTTGTCACTGAATGACATCATTATATTACGGTCACAGTCACATCCTGTATGTTCCCCCTATGACTTTTTTATCCTTTGAGTTGTGAACCATAAAATTACAATTGATTTTCATAATGCCTTATGTTATGTAAGGTTGACTTAAATTTGTCCATTTAGACAAACATCCTACCCAGATCTATAAGGGTTCCTTGGACGACACAATCTATGGTTATTGACAAGGATTTATCTGTTAGGTTGGCTCGACTATCTTTTTCTGATTGAGTAGATCAGAGATATTTGTGACTCGGGATGACAAAATCATGGGATCTTGATCATATTTGTCATCATTTCTCCCACCATCCACTTTAAGCTCAAAATGATAAATTTAATATTTTAAAATATATACTGCAATTATATACTGATTATTCTGTGTTAAATGCTATCCTTAATTGAAAGTGTTCTCTTGTTATTAGAAGGGATAATCCATGGGAAACCTCAAACCCCATATCAAAATGTCCTTGTAATTTGAGGGAGAAATGTCCGGGTAGTCTTTTATCAACTATTCCATTTGCCTTTTAAAAATTTGACCCTTAAAGTTCTCTAACAACAAAACAAATATGTGATTCTCAAGCATTGAAATTTTTTGAGCTTACAGTTAATTTAGGTCTACTTTTTCTTTTTCTTTTATCCTTGAACAATAATTTTATCTGTTCATTTAATGGGTTCATTTCAACTTTCATTGTACATAGTCAAATTTAATATTTTTTTTCAATTACTTTATCTTTAATAAATTCCATTCCTTTCTCTCCTGTACTATATTCATTCCTTAATCTTTCATTCCTTGTTTTTTGATGTAAAAATTTTAAATTTATCATTTTTTGTCATCCTCAATTTAAATAAAGATGACTGTTATTCCTTAAAATATTGTTATCCCAATGGTTGTTTTATATATTTATCCTTAAGTCTCAATTATATTTTTTAAATTGCGGTTCCAAATGAACCAAATCAAGAAATAAGGGCTTGCTTAAGCTCTCTCTCATTTGCTAAAACCATGTTTGAGCTTGGCTTGAGCTTAATTTGAGTATATATGATAGTGTTCAAACTCATTTATTTAAATTCACAATTGTTTTTTCTTTGTTTGAGCTTGGCTCAAGTGTCACGCAAGTTGTGTTTATTGTGCTGTTATAGTTGGGGAAAAAGTGAGCCTTTAAAAAAGCTTATCAAGATTATTAGTAAAGTATAACTGTTGCGTAACTTGCTCAACAACTTTAGTAGCCTTGTCAAGTTTAATAACAAACAAATTTACCAAATAGCTTGCTAGCTAACTGAATGAGCCTATTAATGAGCAACTTATCGAGCTTAAAAATAAGACTTGAATTGAATGAGCTACTAAATAACAAAAATTTCAATGGACATAAATAAATATTTTTGTACATGAATAAATCAATCTAGTAGAGAAAAATATTAAATAAATTTATAGCTTGAAAGTAGCATATTAGATATTTTAAATGAGCATATTATTGAGTCTTAGATGAATACATTATTGATCCTTTTGCTAGCTTGTTATTGAGCTTTAAATGAATGGAACATAAAGCTATTCAAGCTTTTTCATTGATCAGTTCAATATTTATTAAAGTGTGTATACATATTTGATTTGTTAATTAGATGATTTTGAGCAAGTTCTAATCTAGCAATCCGTCAGTAGCTCGACGATTGTATTAATTCGTTAATAACCCTACCTCTTGTTCAACAATACTATTGAGAAATTCTCCACTTAACTGCATAATTTTAATTATACAAGTTATATCCTCATAGATATCTAATTATTTGTCTAATAAATACTTTAACCTATTATTCATTAGATATAATAATTTTATTTTTTAATAATATTGATTGCTAATTATTAATATCATAGATATTAAAATTTTCTATCTTATGTTTAATTTTTAATTCTATTAATTTTAAGCTTTTCATTTTTTATACATTTTCTCCAATTTTATATCATTTCACTAATTTTGTTTTGTAGTACAAAGCTCTAGCTTTTCCTTGCTTGCTACTTCATTTCCAAGAATCCTAACTTTTTATCCTTATAAACCTCAATAGTAATTAATTTTTTTCACTCTTTATAGTAAAGTTTCTTTTTCATATTAACTTATCATACCTTTTCACTCAATCACCAATTCTCCTCAGTAGTATATGATATGCTAGACTCTTCTAAAATTCTACGAATTT
The DNA here is from genome assembly GCF_001263595.1 of Phalaenopsis equestris. Classification (NCBI taxonomy): domain Eukaryota; kingdom Viridiplantae; phylum Streptophyta; class Magnoliopsida; order Asparagales; family Orchidaceae; genus Phalaenopsis; species Phalaenopsis equestris. The sequence continues at coordinate 56,024 of NW_018165182.1, forward strand.
GTTCTTAATGCAACTAGCATGTTATCTCACGTCTTATTTGGCTCAACTAAAGGATTTTGCTTTGCCTCCATCAACAATCTTATCTTTAACGATTAACAGTTTTCTTCGTTGCAAATTCAATGACCTTATGCTAGGCAGTTATTTCCTTTGAGTACTGTCTGTATACTCTTAAGAAATGCATCTGTAATTTATAATCTTTGTTATATTATGAACAACTCTTCTCGAATAATCTTATATTCTTTATAAGAAAAGTTAATTTTCCTTTGATGTAAGAAGTCTTTTGTACTTTAGTGGTTTCATATTTATAACTAAGCTCTATTCTAATTTTTTAGTATGTTTTCACCATTATAAGATTATAATAGCCTACCTTGAAATCGTGTATAGCTCGTCTTATTGCAACTTATACCTTATTCTATAACCACCATGAATCTTAACTTACCACATTCAACTAAAGCTTGTATGCCAATTTAGGCCACCTCCAATAAATTTCCTTTTTTTTCCTTTGGCATATTTTATAGTTTTTTCATCCATCCCTTGTCAAAATTGATTTTTTAAGCCATATTTTATCCGCCTGAAGATGCATAGGCACTAAGCACATTTATAGTGCTCATCCTAATAATCATCTTAATAGATATTAGCCTATTATTAATTATGTTCACTTAATAACTTTATCGTTGAAGTCCCAACTCTCTTAACCATTACGACTCAACTCATATCAGCCCCATTTCTATCAGTAATATATCTCACATGTAATAATTTTTAATTTGGCCCAATGCCCTTGTTTATTTTCATTTAGTTTCTTGTAATATTTATCAATATTCTAATGAAAGTGTCCAGTAATTTACTTCTTCCCATTCAAAGTCCCCAAATTTTATTCAATATATCTAATTTTAGATTTAGACCTAGTTGACCATTCAAGCAGTGGTGTCATAGGCAACCTTGGCCTAATTTTCTCCACAATCTCTTTTAGTTGTTGTGTGTCACTTAAGGTTGGCATTCTAGTAAACCTTTGTCTACTGCTGGCCATAGTTAGGTTAAGTTGTGGCACATTGATTCCAGGGAACGTCCTTAGATCTAAATTTGAATTCATTTCATTAATTTGGATGCAAATTTCAATGCCATCATTAGAAATAAATTTTTCTGGAATTGTGTCTATTGGAGTTGGTGGTATTGTTTTTTTGGTCATGCTGTCTAAAGCTCGAAGTTGTGCTCCTATGCAATGACCTGAGAACTATTTATTAATGACTAAAAATCTTTGACTCACAAGCTTTAGGCGAGCCATTGGAGCAACTGTTTCTGCTTGCAATGCATGTTCTCACTGCAGTGAATCTACCGTCCTACAATGGAATGCGACACTAACCTTACCTTCTAAACTTCAGAAGTTGGGAAGTGCCTCTGTTTCTTATGATTGAATAAAGCATTTCTGTATTTTATTACCTTTAAATTTATTCAATGTTTAAAAATGACAATTGTTTTTGCTAATTAGTACCATTGCTATATGATTTATTTCAAATGAAGAAATTAGAATCTGAATACTTGTTTCAAGGAATTGTTCATCCATGACCGTTTATTTGACAGTGAAAATTGGCCACCTATTTTTGGCCTAATCATGTATTTCTTGGAGCTTGTCTTTTTTGATTTGTCCTAAATCATAAAAATGAGGCTTCTTCTACGGTAGGTTCATGTTGCTTACCATAGAATTGGTGTATTTTTCTATTTGGGAAAGAGGTGGGACTTTCAATCCAGCATTCAGAACTCTTAGACCTCATGATGGAACTGGATAGCATTGAAGAGATGACAGAGATCTTATTACCCGAATTTCTCCTTGGAAATGCTTTCGTCCTATGAATAGCACCCCATAAAGTGAAATTCCATGCTTCGAGTATTTCTGACTAATAAGGGAGGGGGAGCTCACTTTCATTCTCTTGTAGTTAGCATGCATTTTCGGCTAGTCATTCCAAAAGTAGCTGGTTTTGCAAATGCAAAATATTGCGTTTCATTTCTTAATTATATATTTTTTTATTCAGTTATTCTTTACTTGTATAAAAATGATCTTACTTTATTAGAATTAAAGGAAAATATGACACTTTATGGGACACAGTGGAGAAAAAGGATTTATGTAGCGGACCGCACTTTGTGGATAAAGGTTTGTTGCTGTAGTAGGTATTCTTTCCTTCTTTCTTGCTAAAATAGGGAGCATAATTTTGATGTCCATTTGGAAAGTTGAACAGGATAAATGACCAACATTTGCTCCTTGCTCAAAAAGGGTATGTTATACTTGATATTGGGCTCTAAACTGTAGAGATTAAAGTAAAGCAATGCTTTCTTGTAGGGATTGTAAACAAATTATTTTTGAAAGTTCAGATTCTTAGTGCCTATCGTTCTCCATTTGAATTTGTTACCCTTTTATCTTCTGCCATTTTTTAGTGGTGAAAACCAAATTATAACTTGCCATTTTATTATCCAAGGGGCAATTTTGTGATGCCTACTTTTATTATATTAGTCTGAATCAACATTATATCTTAATAATTAGTTTAGTCTAATCTCAAAGTTATTAATTTACCCCTATTGAAACTCGAGTATATTTGCAAACAAGGTATATGCTGCTATCTTGGGTTGAACGTTTGTTGTTTTTCTTTCTCATCAGAGGTGTCGTTTTTACTTTTTTGAACATCGGCCAAGAATGGGAACCAGCGGTGCTGCTAAAATTCCTATGAGCAGTGGTGATGTTGTTGAAGATTCTGAGACAACTGTTGAGATAAAAATTAGAACTTTGGATTCCCAGACTTATACTCTGCGAGTTAACAAACGTGTAAGTGTTTCATTTTAATGCATCTTGGCATATCAAATCTGGGTCATGGTTAACAAACGTGTAAGTGTTTCATTTTAATGCATCTTGGCATATCAAATCTGGGTCATGTAAGTTACGATTTTACTAATTATTATTCTCTTATCTCCAATTGCTGCTTAGGAGCTTCTCCTAACCTATTTGGGTCTTCTAAGTTGCGCTTTACTTATTATTCTTTTTTATTCAAATACTGATTAAGAGATTCTCCTAACCTACAGATTTTTTAACTTTATTTTATTTTATTATTTAGCTTTTTTGCCTCTTGATTTATTAATCATACAGATTCATAAACATACTCTCTTTTCACTCTGCTATTGCACATTGTTTTGGCATTCACGTGTTAACCATAACCACCTGTTTGTTTGAGAAGCCCACCTAGCTAGATTAGGTGCATTGATAGACTATTTAGCCAAATTTGGAAGATGTTAATGCTTGCATATGCTAACATAATTTTATAATCAGTCGTGTTTGGAGCCTTATTCCCGGCTTTTTAACTGGAATATTACAAAGGAATTGATTATTAATTTATGCTTTGTTTGGATTGAAGGAAAGTAGAGGAAATGAAATGTAAAATGAGAAAGTGATTTAATCTTTTCAACCTTTTTTTTTTGTGTTTTCCCTTCACTCAAATTCTTTGCATTTAAACCCAGTTTTAGCATATAGGGACATGTTAGATGTTCGATTGAAGGAAAGTAGAGGAAATGAAATGTAAAATGTGAAAGTGATTTAATCTTTTCAACCTTTTTTTTTCGTGTTTTCCCTTCACTCAAATTCCTTGCATTTAAACCCAGTCTTAGCATATAGGGACATGTTAGATGTTCTTGACATAAGAGGAACATTGAAGCTGGCTGAGCATTGAGCCTTTGATCCTAAATATTCATGGAAGGTGCCCTACCCAAATCCATGACCAAGTGCGTGTAGCTTTGGTTTGCTTTTCCATATGGTCTGCTTCAGATGAAGATAATTGCATTTTGTAGTAGGAATTATGTCACAGCTCAAGTGAGCCCTCATTTTAGGGTCAACTGTGGTGCGATAGAGAGGGATGACTCAGTCAGACCAAAATCTCACTACCACCCATCTTTACTTGTAAAATCAGGACTCAACGGGTAAAGAATCAACCAAACTCGATCGTCGCAAGCATACGTGATTTGTTTCAATTCATAATTCATTTACATGCACATATATTTGGAAGCATGAAGAATCTTATCATCAAAACACACACACACACACACACACACACACACACACACACACACACACACACACACACACACACACACACACACACACACACACACACACACACACACACACACACACACATAGAGCTGCTAATTCCAAAAGAATAAAAATGCTTACAAAAAAGTTTGTTCAACCTCCAAAACTATATAATACTAAAATTGTACTCGTCACTCCTAGTTTCTCATCCTAGTGCCTCTTTTCTCTTCCTGAAAGTCGATAACATAGAGCAATCTACAAGCTTAGTGAAATAATCAAGGCTAAAGAAAGATTTTATAGGCAAAAAAGAAATGAGATGCATGATTGCTGGTAGCTCATATGCAAGACAAAAGAAAATATCACATGTTTTAATCATGTAAAACATCTAAATGAAGGAATGGAATGCAGTAAATCATGCAAGCCGTATAAACATGCGGTTCTTCCATTCATGTGTAATCATAGGCATACTCATATAAATTTCATAGTCAGTCATTGCAATTATATGAATGCCACTTGTAATTGTGTAGGTTTTGACTGCTTTCATGTTATTTCATGTCACTGGAATTATACCTAGCTCGAAAGCTAATTAACTATTGATAAAGATTGAACCTAACATAGTAGCTATTAATAGCCTACTAACAGTTTCCTACTTCCCATACTCCTATAATACCAACATTTTTCAGATTTTGTCCTCGTTTGAATACTAGAAATCAGGAATCCTATCGTTTCTTATTATACGAATTTGCAAGCATTCATGATATCATACGTAACAACACTTGCAACATTCCAGTAATCATAATTCTTGTAATTAACAATCATAAGCAATGCATAATTAACTTGGTAAGAGTACCTGTAAACAAATATTTCATATTATGCTCATCAAATCAATATCGAAGGAAAATCATAATCACAGTCAGAGTCAATACCAACTAGAATTCACATTATCTTGTGCATGTATCTTTCAACATGCATAAATTTTAAATGCATTCAGATATCAAAGAAATTAAATCAAATCCTAAAAAAAATTATTATTTTTAAATTAAAATGAAATTATTTCACCTAAATGACAAAGTAGTCCTACGATAAGTTTCCTCAAGCTGGCCGTCTAGTGTAAACCACTTGAAATTCATAAATTCTTAGAATATTCATTTAATTCTTGGCTTATATCATGATTTAACCCTAAAAAAAATTTTCTTACCTTAAACAGGCTTCCCCACATGGCTATCTCTTCTCCAATTCCCTTCTAATCCTTTCTTTCTCCTTCTAACCTTCCTTTCATCCTCTTACTTTGTTGATTTACTTGCAAACAACCTCGCCGAGAGGCCTAAACTCAATTCGCAGCTTCCGACACTAGTTCGCCTCCCGCTACAGTGTCCGCAAACGTAAATGTGTTTCACTTTATGGAAAATGTATAAAAATTTGCAGGGAAGGAATGACTGTCTCAAATATTGTGGAGAGGTTTCTACTTACAGATTACGCCCTAGAGTCTCGAATAGCCGCTTGCGGCTCCTTATGGATCACGCATCTGTTCTTGCTCTTGTGGACCGAATGATAAACGCTTGCAAAAGGTTCAGGAGAGGAGGAAAAGTAGGAATCACGATATTTAACATCATCCTATTAAACATTAACTCTTCATATACATCCCACGACTGTAAGGCCAAAAGGAAAGTCGATGACTACATTGCTGAGGGATTAGGAATCTACTTAGGATTAATTAAGGGTTAATTAAGCTTATATTTGCAATAATTTGTAGCTCCCCATACATTTATAATTCTTGCATAGTGCTAGGTAGCAAATTGATCAATTCAAAAAGTAGAATTTTATAAAATTGACTCTGACAAAATTCTAAGAGATGCGAAATGTGGGATATGTTTCATAATTACCAATATTTTCACTTGATTTTGGCCAAATTGTCAAAATTGGGAATTATAGCTCTCCCCTCAAAAAAGTTGTCCTCGAAATTTCTGATTTTATCTTAGCAAAATAGGATCCTTCTGCATTATGTCTTCTTCGTTTTTCTTTGTAGCTTCTTTTTTAAGGCTGTGCATCCATTTTATTTTAACATAAAGTGATTTGCTATTCCTGAGCTTCTTAACATCAATTTCTAAGTTTCATTCTGGTTCTTCGATGTATGTTAGATCTTTCTGCCCATCAATGCGTATGTGTGAAATTCTTTTATCTAAATTTAAAATCTATTTTCTCAATATTGAAATGTGAAATGCATCATGATGTCTGATATTTATGCAGGCAAAGCTAGCCTATAAGTAACTGGACCGATCATTTTTATGACTTCAAAATGATAAATGTATCTGGGGCTCAATTTGCTTTTTTGATCAAACCTAACAATACCTTTCATGGGCATGACTTTTAAGAATACAAAATTACCAACTTCAAACTTCATTGCTCTGTGACTTGGGTCACAATCTTTTTTTGTCGATCCTGAGCGGCTTTCAATCTAACTCTGTTTAATTTGGTTTTCTTTGTATTTTCATCTCCAATTCATAATCTAATAGTTGATGTTCCCCTACTTCGACCCAACTGAGTCGAGTTCTACATTCCTGCCGTACAGTGCTTCATAAGAAGCCGTTTTGATATACCCGATTAGTAGTTGTAGGCAAATCCAATCATTAGGATGTGAGCTTCCCAACTGCCTCCAAAGTCAAAGATATAAAGCCTCAACAAGTCTTCCAATACTTGAATTATCATTTATTATTGTCAGTTGGTTTGCGGATGAAATGCTATACGAAGATGCAAATGCGTACCCAAACCTCTCTGAATATCTTTCCACAACCTGAACGTGAATCTTTCATCTCTATCAGAAATAATAATTTTCGGAACACCTTGCAATCTGATAATTTTATTATATATAATTTGGCCAACATTTCAACAGAATTTGTCTACCTGATTGATAAAAAATGAGCTAATTTTGTTAATCTCTCAATAATTGCTTACATGTTATCTTGACCTTGCTTGGATCTTATAAATCCCATAACATAATCTATTACAATTTATTCTTATTTTCATTCAAGTATAGATAATGATTGCGGTAATCCTACTGGGTCTCTGATGCTCAATTTTGATAATTTGACAAGTTTGATATTTTGACTTATATTCAACAATATTTTTTTTCATACTCGGCCACTATAATATTAACTTTAAATCTTTGTATATTTTAGTGCCATCTGGATGAATTATATACCATGAATAATGAGATTCTTGTAGAATTTCCTATCTCAAATCTTAATCAACAGGCATTCAAAACTGTAGTATATTTTTGATAATACCATCTTCATCAATAGTCATATTCAATCTCTTTACTGGTTGAAGTTGCTTTAGGAGTTTTGATTATTCATTGCTAACTTTTTGAGTAACATGAAACTGTAGTATATTTTTGATAATACCATCTTCATCGATAGTCATATTCAATCTCTTTACTGATTGAAGTTGCTTTAGGAGTTTTGATTATTCATTGCAAACTTTTTGAGTAACATAATTCTATCTATCAGAGTTGATTGCACCATTAACTGTTGTAAATATTTCATATCACATTGTCTTTTGACTTCTAACTGCAAGAGATCAATTTCTTTAACCAGTTTCAGTTTTTAAGTAATAATCCAACTTACATCACATGTGGATTTACTGCTTAAAGGATCCACAACTACATTCGCTCACCCAGAACAATACTCATATCATAGTCATTTATAAGCTCTAGCCTTTTTCTTTGTCTTAAATTCCATTTTTTTTTGTGTGAAAATTATGTATGTCAGATTATGATGATCAGTGAATATTTTACAATCTATACTATACACATATTGTCGCAAAATCTTAAGAGCAAAGACTACAATAGCTAACTCCAGGTCATGTGTCATATAATTCCTCTCAAATGACTTCAACTGTCTAGATGCATAGGCTATTACTTTTTTGTTTTGAATTAGAACAAATCCCACGCCTCGTAATGATTGGTCGCTATAAATATGGAATCCTTCTATTTCTGATGAAATATCTAATATTGGAGCAGTAGTCAAATGTTTCTTCAACTCTTGAAAATCGTACTCATATTCTTCAGTCCATCGTACTTGACATCTTTTCTCGTTAAATTGGACAATGACAACTATTTATAAAAATTTTTTTAATGAACATTCTGTAATAACCAACAAAACCAAAAAAAAAATGCATAACTCCTTAACATTTTTTGGAGTAGACCATGCGACAAATGCTTTCACCTTATGATTATCCACTGAAATTCCTTGCCCGCTAATAATATGCCCCAAAAATGCAATGAGTAGCAACCATAATTCATATGCAAAAAAATTTGCATATAGTTGATTCCGCATCAGCAGCTCCAATCTATCGTCAGATGTTTGTCATGATTATCATCGGTTCTTGAATATATATAGTTGATTCCGCATCAGCAGCTCCAATCTATCCTCAGATGTTTGTCATCAGAATATTATTGATAAAAGTAATGATAAACTGATCCAAATAAAACTTAAATATTTGATTCATCAAGTCCATGAGCATGACATCACCATTGGTTAAGCCAAAAAGGTATAACTAAGAGTTTATAATGACTATATCTGGTCCTAAAAGCTATTTTAGTTACATTTGACTCTTTGACTTTGTTCTAATGATATTCCAATCTCAGATCAATTTTAAAAAGTACAGTAGCACCTTCAAACTGATCAAACAAATCATCTATACTAGCCAATGGATATTTATTCTTGATTTTCAGCTTATTCAACTATTTATAATCGATGCATAGTTGCATAGATTCATTTTTCTTTTTGACAGATAATCCTTGAGCACTTAAAGGTGAATGGCTTGGCCTGCTAAAACCCTTGTATATTAGTTTATGCAATTTCCATTCAATTCATGCAATAAGTTCGGAGCTATCCTTTAACGAAATTTGAAAATTTTAGACGTCCCTGGCTGCACATTAATGCTAAACTTAACTTCCCTTTTTGGTGGTAACTCCAACACTTTTTCAAGAAACACAACAAAAAATTCTGCAACAATGGGGATGTTCTTTAATTCATTGACATCTTTATTCAACACATTTAAAGAACACTAGTTCACCATTTCACAAATATTTTTCAACTTTAACTGTACTAATTAGAGAAGATTGTGCATTACTATTGCAGAAAAAATTATATGACTTCTTGCCAGACATTGAATTTCACTCATCTTTTCTAGCTTTTAATGTTTCACTATCCAATCCATTCCTGGTATAACATCAAAAATTTAAATTATAGAATGATGCTTAATTTTATTAGCACATTTCTCTCAGAGTTCTTAACATGTACAAAACATTTTGTGTATGTATAGAAAACACTTTCCAAAGGCATAATAACATATAAGGTAGGAGTAAAGTGTACAATGTTAATAAATAAACTGGCAACAAAGTTTCATAGATGAAAGAATGTGATAAACCTAAATCGAATAAAATATTGCCAGTTTTTCAAAACCTTTAACTTCTCGAGTAAGTGCAAAAATTCTGGCCTTCACTAGTTGCTCATATCTGTGTTATGAAGTTTCACCCTTTGCTTGAGTTGATGGAAATTCTGGCCTTCACTAGTTGCTCATATCTGTGTTAAGTTTCACCCTTTGCTTGAGTTGATGGATTTTCAAAGAATTGAGTTTTGCTTGACTGTCCGCCTTCCAAAAGCTTCTTGAGCTATCCATGTCCTTGAGATATCGATGGCCTGCTGTATCTTTCTTTTTTTGTGGACAGTTCATCTGAAGATGCCCTGCTTGTCCACATCTTTAAACTTTTCTATACCCATCAAGTATCGCTCAAAATACCTTTTTCCACACTTATCATAAACTGACATTTCTAACTTTGGCAGCTCTGCTTATCTTCTGATTTAAATTTCTTGCTTTGGGGTGCTTCTCTCTTACCAAAATCTATACATTTGCTTGCTTGGGGTTGCCATCGCTTATTGGAAAAATTCAGGTCATTTTCAATTATTCTGGTTGTGCCTACCACCACCTCTCTGCCTTTCCTTCTAACATGAAAGTGACCAGCACTTTTCTTCTAATATCTAAAAAATTCACGCCATGTAGAATCTTCACGATCTTCAATAACCAATCTTTATTAATTATATGGTCGCCGACACTTCTAAATGCAGGTGTTTAATTGTCTGAAAAATCTTCAAATACCGATCATCTTCTATGCCATATTCAGACATGGGCCCGATGCTTATATATGATCTTTCAATAATAACTATTTTATCAACCACTTAAGATATTAACTGAACAATGTCTTACAACTCAGTGGCTCTGGTTTCTTTATTTGTTCTATTTTGAATATTATTTTTGTTCGTCATTTTTCAGTTTGTATTTCTTGCTTTGCAATTAGCCTAGAAGGCTAACCCTCAACTTTTTTCTACTTCATCCTCAGGCATATTTATCTGTGTTGACATAATTTATTATTCGTTGTAATTTTACATATAATAATTATGTCATGCATGCATTATATCTCAAGCCAAATGGGTTACCCATAAAAAATCAATTAGCCTATAACTCTGTATAAATTAATCTATATTTTAATTGTATTCTTACTTCTTCTAAATTTAAACACGCTTCCATCATTCTTTTCATCCAATAACCTCACTCTGATACCACTTTCTGTCACACCCTAATTGACCCCATTTTAGGGTCAATCGTGGTGCGCCAATTCTCATCAGCTCCCATTCTGACTTACAAAATGGGTAAAGAATTAGTTTTACTCAATCGTCGCAAGCATACATGCCAATTCTCATCAGCTCCCATTCTGACTTACAAAATCAGGATCTTGTGGGTAAAGAATTAGTTTTACTCAATCGTCGCAGGCATACATAATTTATTTCAATTCATAATTCATTCACATTCATATATACTTGAAAGCATGAAAAATCATATCACCTAAACATGCATACAAAGGTGCTTAATCCAAATCAATAAAAATACATACTTAATTGTACAACCTCTAAAACTATATAATAAAAAAGCTGTACACGTCACACCCGGCTACTTGTCCTGTTGCTCATTCTTCCTTTCTGAAAGTTAACAACATATAGTGAGCTACAAACTCAGCGAAATAATTAAGGCTAAAGAAATATTTTATAGAAGAAAAAAATTACATGCATGATCATTGCTAGCTCATATTCAGGACAATATAACATATCATAATATGCTTTAATCATGTAAAATAACTATATGAAAGCGTGAAGTACAGTAAATCATGACAACCTTATAAACATGTGTGTCATCCGTTTATATGCAATCATAGGCATATCCTTATGAATTTCATAGCCAATTACTATTATAATTAGAATGACGCTTGTAATTATGTAGGTCTTGACTATTTTTATGTCATTTCATATCATTTCATGTCATTGGGTAGCTCCCAGCTTGAAGGCTAATTAACTATCGCTAAATGCTCGGCCTCTTTCACATAGTTATCAATAACCCTCATAATATCAACAGTTCCTTAGTTTCTATTCCTGTCTGACACCAACAATTCCCAGCTTTTATCCTCGTTTGAATGGAAATCCCATCATTACCTATTAGCCGTACATACGAATATTCATGTAATAACATACGTAACACAACACTTATGACATTTATGTATTAAAAAATCATAGGCAATCCATAATCATATGCATAATTAACATGATAAGTATACCTATAAGCAAATATTTCATAATATGCTCATCACATTAATAACATAGGAAATTCATAATCATAGTTAGAGTCAGTATCAATTAGCTTTCAAATAATCATGTGTATGCATCCTTCAACATGCAATAAGTCTAAATGCATTCACATATTAAAGAAATCATATCAAGTCCTAAAGAAATGTATTATTCATAATTTAAAATAGAATTATTTTACCTGAAATGACGGAACAACCCTAGGATAAGTTTTCTCAAACTGGTCGCCTTGTGTAAACCACCTGGAATTCATAAACCCTTCGAATATTCATGAAATTCTTGGCTTATATCGTGATTTAACCCAAACATAATTTTCTTACCTCAAACGGGCATCCTCTTCTTCAATTCTCTCCTAATCTCTTCTTCCTCCTGACCTTTCTTTCTTCCACTTACTTTGCTGATTTACTTGCAAACAACTCTTATTGATAGGACAGAACCCAATTCGCAGCTTCCGACACTAGTTTGCCTCTCGATATAATAATTGGCAATGAAAATCAATTTGTAGCAAATGCCAAAGGGAAATCGTAGGGAAGGAAATGTTGCCTCAAATATTGTGAAGTAAAGGTTTCTACTTATTGATTTTGCCTTGGAGTCTTGAATCGCCGTCTGCGGCTCCCTGCATGTTGTGCGCCTGCTACTGTTCGTGTGAACCATACGATAAATGCGTGCAAAAGGCTCGGGAGAGGAGGAAAATGAGGAATCACGATATTTAATGTGATCCAATTAAATCCTAACCCTTCATATACATTCCACAGCTGTAAGGCACAAAGGAAGGCTGGTCGCTAAAATGCCGAGCTATTAGAAAATTAATTCGGATTAACTAAGGGTTAATTAAGCTTATACTTGCAACAGTTCATATCTCCCCATACATTTATAATTCATGCATAGTGCTGTATATCAAATCCATCAATTCAAGATGTAGGATTTTATAAAATTGACTTTGTTAAATTTTGAGAAACGTGAAAATTGGGATATATTTCATAATTGTCAAAAGTGTAACCGATTTCGGTAAAACTGGCAAAACTGGGTATTTGAAATTTTGCTAGCTGATGAATAAAGTTATTCCTTAGTTGATTTTTGTATGTCATGTGATGAACATCTGAGCTATTTGATAGTAGTAATGATTTTTTGAGAAGTTATTTGATGCCAGTTGCACTTCTTATTTAAGCAGGTTCCCGTCCCAGCTCTCAAAGAACAGATAGCTATCGTAACAGGAGTGCTATCAGAGCAACAGCGCCTAATATGCCGTGGCAGGGTTTTGAAAGATGATCAGCTCCTTTCAGCTTACCGTATCCTTGCTTTTTCTGTCCTAACTGTGCTATCATTTTTATTTTATCGTAACCGGAAAATATACTTGTTTATTTTTTAAGCTGCATTGCAGATATTATGAAATGTTGCATTTCTTTGTTGACTGATTTATGATATCCTTTATGAGTCTAAATTCATTCAGTTTTATTGATTTCACAATGGACTTACTGAGTATTAAGTCGCCGTGAGTTTTTAGCAGACAATGATAATCATATAGGTGTCGTTTATTTATTTGACTAATATGGAATGCTTTTCTTTAACTAAGATGCTTTAAGATGTTGAGGATGGTCATACATTACATCTTGTTGTCAGGCAGCCTCACCAATTATCATCGGCATTTTTTGGTTTGGAGGATCAATCTGGTAACCCTTGTTTTCACTCCTTAGAATAAATACGATATTATTCTACTCGCTGAATTTGTTGTTGTTTATGCATTCTTTCAGATTGTCCGTGCTTGGGAAACTACCCTTTGTACATTAACATATCTCTTTGTTTGACAGACTTAATTTGCATTTTTATTACTGTGCCTATTGTTGCACATCTTATCATTAGCAAGGTTTATGCCTGTGGTTTATGTTGTTGGTTATTTGCTGCCTAAAACTTTATTTGGCGATTTATTTGGTTGAGCTAACTTATTTGTCGTTAGGATAAACCATGCAGCATTGCACTTTTTTACTATCCCATGTTTTATTTCTGCCAAGTTGACATCTGTAGTTGTGATAATTCTAATGATGATGTTGAAGATGATATATTTCTTTGTTAAATTTTTAGTTTTGTTTTTAGATGGTTCAGTTATTTCCTCACTTCTTCACATAGGCTTTGCCTCGTCTACTCTAGTGACTGCATACATTGAGCTAAACTCTATTAGGTGCTGCCTCAACCTAGCTAACTATGCCCTTTATTGTTTGCTTCTCCCTTTATTGTTTGCTTCTTTTAGCAAATAATCGAACCTATTCTCTTCACCACATGTACTTTTTCTGTGGATTTTACCTTTACATTTATCAGTTATAGGTTGGGATATATATTTGTGGCATCCTAATCTGATACGAAGCAGTTGGGATAAAGTTATACAACTCTCATAAAATCCTCTTTATGGACAGCATAAGATATGCTTTATGAGACAAAACTATTTTTCTGAGAAAACTAGGAAATTAACTAATCTCAGCGAACTGTAACAAATCCTTAAGAACTTCTTATTCTCTAATAATTTTAGGTTATACATAAAGCAGTCTATATTGTTTTATTTATTTATTTTTTTTTTGAGGGATCTTTTTACCCTGCACTAAACACCTTTAAAACACATGTCTAACACTTCAAAATTTATTTTTACTTATATGATACTTCACGCATTATTACATTATCCTAACTCTGTAACCCCACTTGGCTGAATTTTTCATTAAGAACAGACGTGCGAACACCCTCACATGGCATGAAGCTTTCTCCTTCCTTACTTCATTGCTCATTATTCTAAATGTCTGGTCTTTATACCTTTGCTTAAGGTGTTAACCTATAAAAAGACTTGCATTGTGTAGTGATACCGGAGAACCCAGATCTGATAGGAGAAAGCGAAATTTCATTAATCAAACAACAATGGAGTACAAAAAGGACTCAAAGCAACATAGAAAATCAGCAAAACATAATATCAGCTAGGGCTGGATAGGATAATCCGTGGACGGTGGTGAGTGGATGAGGTGGAATTGGTGGCATCAGTAGGAAGGTGTAGGAGTGAGGGTTTCGGTGGTGGATGGAAAATGATAGGGGGCTTGTGGTAGAAGCAGGAGGTGGACCAAGGGGGAAGCGGTCCGACGTCGCTTGAAAGCAGGGGTAAGGGGTGGCGGCATAGTAAGTGGGTGATGGTAGGGCTTGCGGTGGCTGCAGACTGAAAATAGGGATTTAGTAGCTGGAACAGGGATGGGAGGGGCGTCAGCTAGATGGCAACAAGTAGGGAATGAAGAGACGCATAGGATTAGGTTGAGATAGTCACCACTTTGGAGCATGATACATTTGGAACACCACCCGCCTTCTTATACAACCCTAACTAGGGTAAAACACTGATTGCGAGAATTTGAAATCATAATTGACAAAAAACTAAACCCTATACAAGCAAACATATATATAATAGTAGCTAGAATAGGAAGGGGAGGCCCTTTCCCTTTGGGTTGTAAAGCAACTTGGACCGGTTAGTTGGCCTAAGTCTTTCTAGTTGAACCGGTTTGTTCAATCCTTCCATCGCAGGTAGAACCTGCGACTTGTAAGCCCTATGTCAGTCTCCCAACGTTGGCTGAGTTTCAATTTTATTTGTCAAAGCTTCTAGTTTTTCGTCTGCAACCCTAGCATCAACTGGATCCCATTGTTGGCTGTACTGTTCCCAAGGCACCTTAGGGCTTTTCTTCCACTTGCGAGTATACATTCATATCGATCCTCTCTTCGGTGGGTCCAATGATGAATTGAACTGAGTCTGCGTGTCTTGCCTATGCTGCTGCATAGTACCAAAGTAATCTATGATCGACTCAACTTGATTCGAAGTGAGGGTAGCTTGAATCTCCTCAAACGGTGGTGGTCATGGTGGTAAGGTATCGATCGTGATATTCTCGAAGTCTCTGTCATGACTGTCCCGTTTTTGGAGCTGGTGTCTCCGTGTTATCCTTTTTTGCGACCAAAACTAGTCCCATCGATACTGCTCTGTTGGCAAGGGTAACTGTGATCTCGTGCTTCGTTGAAGGGAGAAGGGAGAAGGGAGAAGAAAGATGCATTACTCATTCTTGATGAAGGAATATGTGTTTTTGAATTTGTCGTGCTGAGTTTCTACGGTCAAACTATCACGGTCTCCCCAACAACAGTTGACAGACATCCATGTGTACCTCGCCACACCACACCTTATCCTGTAGCGGGCTCCCAATCGAAAATTTCACTGATACCTCCGGTTAATGCTGACCTGGTGCTACTTCTTCAGCTAAATTAGAGAAAATGAATGGGAGTACCTCTGAGTCATGAGTCCCAACTTCTCCACCATGTGTGTAGATGCCATATTTTTACTTCTCCGTCCATCGTTGATTAGACTACATACCTTTCCGTTTATGGTGCAATAAATATTGAACATATTGTGATGCAGCCACTGCGAATCTTCATATGCTCGAACAGTAGGATTGTTCTAACCACGAGCACCTCGCCTTCAACCGGTGGAAGATAATGCACCTCACCTGCTCCTCAGGTGTTTCCTTAATGCTAACCACCTCTTCTCTGTAAAAGATATGACTCGGCTTGTTAGGCAACTGGAGGCGATGTGCCAAAATTCATCGCATCTAAAACATTTTCGGGCGAGAACCGTAGTAAGTGTGCTACTCTTCTCTGCCTTCTTCTCACTTGGGGTGTTTGTTCTTAACCGACCCAATTTTTCAATTTATTGAGGTGTGCTCTTGCCGATGTCTTCAACTATAGGTGGATGTCTGATTGATGGTAGTTGCTTGCTCATTTTTTGCTGCCTTTCCATTTTCAATGTTAAGGTCTGGACATCTTCAAGCGGCCAAGAAGGCTGCAACTATATCACATTGCTAATAGTAGGCTTCAGGCCCCCCAGATAATGGGCTATGGCGTGCTACTCTAGCTCGACCAAATCACATTTTATCTACAACTGTTCAAACTGCATCGTGAACTCGTCTACTGATAGGTATCTATGCTGCAGGTGGTACGGTCTCAAAAAAATCTCATGACAGTAGTGTGGAGGTAGGTATTTTATCTGCATCGCTTTCCAGATCTTCTCTCATTTGGTAGTCTTGTCATTGCATTCTCTCTTCCTTTATCCTAAAAAGTTTTCCCACCATAAAGAGGCGCTCCTTCTAAATTTGATAGATGCAAGCTTCACCTTTTTATCTTCTGACACCACTTTGTACTCGAAAATCACTCTACTAATTGTAGCCATTCGATAAAGTCATCTGGATCTATAACTCCATCGAACTAAGGTAGGACCACTTTTATTCCAAAGTCTCTGTATCATCCATAGGTGGCCTCCTCTATCGCCCTTCTCTGATATTGGATACCAAAGCATGGTGGACTTTCTTCTTCTTCACTGAAATCCTCCCTATTGAAGTGGTTGAAATTCTTATCTCTTTCTCTTCTTCGACTTTCTATGTCATTATCGAGGGTAAGTCCCACCCCCCTGAGTTTTATTCACAATGTCCGCAAGTCTTCGCTGAAGTCGACAAATTTCTCATTTTATCTCTTTCCGGGTAGGCTTGGGCTTGTATCATCTTGGGTTTCTCATTTTATCTCTTTCCGGGTAGGCTTGGGCTAGTATCATCTTGGGGGCATGACTAGGGTTTAGAGTTGAGAGGTGAAAGAGGGAGTTAAAAAATTGATTTAGAGTTGCTGATTTTGAAAATGAGCAAGAGGAAATTAGGGTTGTTAAAGTTTTGCTATTGTTTGTAAATAAGAAAGAAAATTTTTGATGGAAGGGTAAGGCGGATACTAGCAACGTTATGATAGAACTGGGATGAGAGTAGCTCTGTACCAAATGATATCAGGATTAACCTAGATTTGATAGGGGAAAACAGAATTTCATTAATCGAACAACAACGAATTACAACTATAACTTAAAACAACATAGAAAATCATCAAAACATAATATCCGGCTAGGGATCGATAGAATAGTTCGTCGACGGTGGTGAGTGGATGAGGTGAAATCAGTGGCAACAGTAGGAAGGTGTAGAGGTGATGTTTTCAATTGTGGCTGGAGGGTGATAGGGTGTTGTGGTAGAAGCAGGAGGTGGGCCAAGGGGGAAGCAGTTCGACAGCAGGAGTTGGTTAAGGAGACCGGTTGCTGTGACGCAAGGGAAATGGGTGGCGGCACAACAGATGGGTGGCGGTAGGGCTTGCGGCGGCTACAAACTGAAAACAAGGATTCATTGGCTTGAACAAGGAAGGGAGGGGCGTCGACTGGATGGCAGCAAGTAGGGAATGAGGAGACTTGTGGGATTAGGTCGAGATAGTCATCACATCGGTGCGGGATATAGCCAGAGTCCTTCCCGCCCTCAGATACAATCCTAGCTAAGGAAAAAAACGTCAACAGTGAGAAATCTGAAATCAAAATTGACAAATAAACTAAACCCTAAGCAAGCAAACATTGTATATATAATAATAGTTAGAATAGGAAAGGGAGGACCCTCCCCTTTGGTTGGACTGGTCGCTTGGCCCTAGTCTTTCTGGCTGAACCGGTCGATTTAACCCTTCAATCGCAGGTAGGGTCTGCGGCTGGTAAGCTCGAGGTCAAGTAGATAAAATGGCCTATCGGTTAAATGATAACATCTTGAGGTAAGAAATTTGAAACTTTTTCTATGCATTTTGAATGATAAAGAGCTAAATCATCTTGGAAACAAAAGTTGAGCAACACATACACAAGCTTGTGTTTGAGTTAGAGGAAATGATTAGGTAGTCCAGCAAGCTGGCTAAGCTAAGATGATTTTTTACATTACATGATGTGCCATAGATTGGAAGGACAGATGTTAGGGAAATTATGAATGGTGGATTTTTTACATTACATGATGTGCCATAGATTGGAAGGACAGATGTTAGGGAAATTATGAATGGTGGATTTTTTACATTACATGATGTGCCATAGATTGGAAGAAGGACAAATGCTAGAGAAATTATGAATAGTGGTCGCATTGTGTAGTATTATCACTCAAATTGTAGCAATACTGATTGTTGTAGTGATGAGCTCCTTTAACTATCCAAAATTTAGGACACAAAACTCTATTAGTTGGCACTTGTTTTGTCAACTATGTGGGTTTCAAGCTATTTCTTCGTTTTAAAATCATTATTAAGAATTAGGATAGATGCTAGAGAAATTATGAATAGTGGTCGCATTCTGTAGTATTATCACTCAAATTGTAGCAATATTGATTATTGTAGTTATGAGCTCCTTTAACTATCCAAAATTTAGGACACAAAACTCTATTAGTTGGCACTTGTTTTGTCAACTATGTGAGTTTCAAGCTATTTCTTCGTTCCAAAATCATTATTAAGAATTTTATTGTTATGCTTAAAACAACTGATAGAACATGAACTATAATCATTTGCTCACATTGGGGTGTCAATGGAGAATAAAAGCACCCTTGTGTGCAAATGGTCGGACATTTGAAATGAGAAATTTCAAAGCTTTACATTTATATCCAGATTTCAATATAGTTGGTAGTTGGTAACATATATGCCGTATTAGGTTAGGTCACCATCAAATACAATATTTTGTAAAAATTACATTAAAAAATCCCTCCAAAATATATCCAGATTTCAATATAGTTGGTAGTTGGTAACAGATATGACGTATTAGGTTAGGTCATCATCAAATACAATATTTTGTAAAAATTACATTCAAAAATCCCTCCAAAACAAATTAATATAAATTAATAATATCTTAGAGAGTGTTTGAGTTATCACACACACTCGCGCGCGCGAACACACATACTCAGGTACATGAAGCTATAATGCTCAAGAGAGCGAGCTTAAGATATCTTGGTAGTCGGTAGTTGGTAACAGATATGCCACATCAGGTTTGGTCACCATCAAATACAATAGTTTGTAAAAATTACATTTGAAAATCCCTCCAAAACAAATTATTATAAATTAATAATATCTTAGAGAGTGTTTGAGTTATCACACACACTCGCGCGCGCGCGCACATACTCAGATACATGAAGCTATAATGCTCAAGAGAGCAAGCTTAAGAAATAATTTTTGGACTAGTTGATTGCAACTACTAGTGATTCCCTATATTGAGGGTATTATTATTTGCAACTACTAGTGATTCCCTATATTGAGGGTATTATTATTTGGAATCGTAGCTCTCATATTACATACAATTATGATAATAATAATGATTCATTTTGAGAGGTTTTTGTAGAATTTTAAGGTATACATCGATGGTTTTCTTTGTTTTTGCAGGTGTATTATAGAACTTGACATTTTCTATTTGAAATCCAAGTATTTAAGGGCGCCATTATAATTTTCTTACCATAGCATTTGTGGTCATTGAATTTGAATAACAAATAGGGCAATGGTTTTATAGAATTTTGCTAATTCTTAGGTTATGAGATTGAGCTCTTAGCTTTCTGTAAATATTTCAATGTGAATTTTGGGGACTTATAAAATTCTCTCAATCAATCATAGCAATGCTAGAAAATTTTTATTGTTATGTACCTGCATGTGCTGAGTATGCTTTTAGATCTAAGATGCCAAACAGGACAGGAGTGAATAGTCAATATTTTGCCCTAGGCTTTCATTATTTTGAGCTCACAATAATTGTTAGTTGAAATTTGCGCAGCTTATTTTATGTGATTGTTGTGAAACTTTTAAAAGATTAAACCCTAAAAATTTTTGTGGCCAATTTGATCTCAGAATATTGTAACATTTCAATTCAGCTCCCTGACTGTATAAAATTTATCCAAAATGGTCATTCATGTTGACATTGTGACACAATTGATCCTAATTTATTCTCCAGAGGCCATTTTGGATCAATTATATATATTCAAGAGATTATATTGGGGAATGTAATATTCTACGATTAAATTGGCTATATTTAAACAATCAATGGACTATTTATTGGATTTAACTCAACTTGTAAACTGCTAACCTGTAAGTTACTATTATATGGTTGTAATGCTTTGAATCCAAAGTTCAACCATGTGTGATTAATTTTATTAAGTTTTCTTTCCGTGCATCCCATAAAAATAAAGAAAATAACTAGCTTTATTTCATTTTTTGGCATTATTACATTCAAGTCATTAGAATCCAAAGCCGGTCAACAAGCTTTGTCCTCTGCAGCGCCATAAAGCAAGAAATAAATGCCCCTGATAATGAAAATAATTAATAAATTTATTCCTGTTTTCATGGTGATAGAGGAAATGATTATTATTTTTTATTACTTCAAAGAACGAATACAAATCAAATGCACTGGGTTATGGAAGGTGAGGGACAGATTTAAATTTATGAAACTGGAAAGTGTTGTGAGCTGCAGTTAGCTTTTCTCTCCATGCTTGCTAAGTAAATTTGTGCATATTTTGACCGCATCATTAGGATATATCACTGACAGATTAACTCTGGACTATTTCAGGTGTTTTATTCTCTGCATGATCTTTTGGCTTAATGTGCTTGTAAACTGGAGTTAAATGGGAAAAATAACTCAGAGTGCACTATTTCCAAAATAAAATATAATTCAAGAAATATTTTGATAACTGATCTTTGAAAATACATTAAGAAGTTCTAAGAACATATAATTTAAAGGACATTAATGATTTCAAATGACTGTCTTTCTAGGTAGATCTTCAATCAATAATTTAGAACAAAAAGCCTTAAACAGACTGATATCATAGCTATATTTACAATAATGTTTGCTATCATAATTTTAGAATGAAATGTGATGAACTCAAGTTTCTCTTAACCCCATTCTGAAAGGCTAGTTTTAGTGCATAGATCAAATCAATTAGTGTAGTTTCAATTTCATCCATCCATCTGAAGTAATTGTAATTATCCTTTGATCAATTTTGAGGGCATTTGTAAAATCTTCTTCTACAATTTCATCTTTATAGGTAGTGTATAACATACATTATACGTTGCATCTACATAAATCTGACTAATTTGGATGGCCTTTGATGCTTACGAGTGGCTTGAACTCCTATATTACCCGTTGATCATTAATGAAATTATATATTGTTTCTACATTTGAACTCATTGTATCCAGAAAAATATCATGGCTAACCTACAATAACTTGCACTTGCATCTGCAGCTGGATTCATTATATCTGTACCAATAATTACACGGGCAACTATTGATTTATTAGTCTAAACAAAAACCACAATTATGAGTACCATCGTTCATTTCTATCCTTGTAGCAGATTACCCAAAAAAATAAAAATAAACAGAAAATAATATAAAAAAAAAGAGAAGAAAAAAAGTTTGAACTTGCATCAATGAAGTTAAGAAGCAATCCATTAACTATGATAAAAAAGAAACTATAACTTGCCATGGCTATATTTTTTAAAATTTCCAATGAAGTTAAGAAGCACTAGAACCACATTTATGTTGCCTATTATTCCATGCCAAGAATGGTATAGATAAGTGGCGCATAGCACCAAGGACATGCATTTCCACCACGCCGAGAAATTCATGTTTAGAGGTTCAAGGTGCATACAACGTTGAACAATATTTATATAAATGAAAGAAATTTAAAAATTCTGATAGCGTTTCTGCATCACACCTACATGCATGCATTTTGCAGTCACAAGGCATTGCAATCATATTTTTGTTGCTCATCTTATCTCAGTAGGACGTAATGGAGAAAAAGGATTCATGTAGTCGACCTCACTTAGTGAGATAAAGGCTTATTGTTGTTGTTGTTATCCTATCACACCAACAAAGACATGTACACGTGGTGCGCATCACCAATGCTATAGTTCTATTATAACCACACAATGAAACGTGTGTATGGGCATTTTAAAGTGCTAATTATCTTTTATTGTCAATAAGATATGGTATAATAATCTCACCACTACATCTATGCTAATTTATGGGGAGAGAGCAAGGGGATGAAATTTTTTATTTTGCCTTGTGTCTCCGTGAAGTTTTTTCTAGAAGGTGAGAGCAAGAAAATAAATAAGCAGATGTGTTTGAAAGAGTAGCCATGAAGTTTTTTGTCTTACTTATTGAGCTAATTGGGAGGTTAGATCTTGTACTTGGGAGATGTGGATTAAAACCCCCTAGTTTCCCTTAGCATTTATCTTTATTGTGGTTAAGAATTTTGTTGTGCTTAATTTGCATATTTTCTAGTTGGAACTAGCTAGAATGGTGTACTTGAAAGTTGTGAAGTATTGAGTTAGCTTTCCAATGATACTAAGATCATATGATATTCAGGAGAAATGAGGGAGTTATGCTTAAATCAATGAGAAAGGTATAGGAATAGTTATTGACATTTGGATTTCAGTTTTCATTTATGCAAAAAATTGTGAGGTATTGGATTATAATTTATCGAGGGCCATGAAAATAGAATCTGTAGCAAATTCGGTCAGGAATCTACCCATCAAATTTCTTGTGATTTCGATGAGGAATGATTGAGTGATGCTCAAAATATTGGGTAGAGGTTGCAGTGATATCTAAATTCAGATTTTACACTTTCTTTTCTTATGAACCATGATTGACTGGATTGGGATCCGCTAAATTCCAGAACACTGACGTTATAGCAGATTGAGTTAGGAACCTACGCTTGAATTTTAATGCAATTTTATAAAAATGAGGGTTTATGCCAAAAAAGTGGGAGCAAAGGTCGCAGTAATTTCTGAATTTATCCTCATTTCATACAGAAGTTGTAGTAGATTTATTTGGATAACCTATACCATACGTGATTTCAACTAAAAATGAGAGACCTACGCCTGAAAATGAACATTGGTTGACGTAATTTCTATAATTCAATTTTTATGCTCCTCTTAATGTGTAAAGAATAATTGATTGCACCAAAATTGACAAATATTGAGAATGTGAAGGACATTGAGGATTGAGTCAAGAACCTGCCTTCAAAATTTCATACAATTTCGAAAAAAATTGGTGGAATTACACTCAAAATAATGAGAAACTATCATCATTTCTGATTTCAGGTTTTTATTTCCTATTTTATGTGAAAAATGCAACCATATGGATTGGATTCAACCATTGTTTAAAATTGTGCAATTGGGTTACTAAGCGTTTTTCTTTCATGAGGCTAGGTGTAAGCCTCAAATTTTTTTTAAAAAAATTGTGTAAATTTATAAATGTTGTGAATACTATAAAGTGTGGAGTAAGAAATAATATATTACTATTCTAACATATTAACGAATTAAAAAGTAATACAACCTTCAAACTGAGTAAAAAGTAATAAGCTAAGATGGGTTATAATTAGAAGCAACATGTTAATATCCAAACATCAAACTACGAAATAAGATGGGATATCTGAAAATTAAACTATCAAAATAAGCTAAGATTTAAAAATAAAATTTTAAAATATCAAAACATAACAATCAACATAAGTTAAACCTAAATCTTTCTCATGTATACCACCTCCACTTAGACAAGAATATAAAAAGTCATCAACGTTTGAATTTTTAAATTTATAAGATCTTATTATTATCATCACCCAATTAAATTTTTATAGAATCATCGACATAATGAATTATTTATCTCGCGTCTTATCCTTAGTCGTGTTTATATTCTCTCATTTTTTACTATCTTTTATCCTAATTATCTTAAAATTTTTAGTGAATAACCATCAATAAAAATATTAATAAAAATAATTATTATGTTGATAATTAAAATTTCAACTACATAAAATTGTTATGGATATATATTTCTTTTATTTCTTGTTATTAAGTGTTTGAAGTGTGATGATTAATGGGTAAGATATATTGAAATTGCTTTTAGTTTTTTAAAAAAATTGCGGATATCTTAAAAAATTTGAGATATTTTTTGAGGCGAGGCATGTCTTGAGGCGCTCCTCAGCTTCGGAGTACGGCTCACCCAGTGATAATGAGGTGTAACCCTCCTTGCAATTTTTCATAAAAGTCGCTGAGGCGGACCTCAAGACGTGCCTCATATTGTGCAATTTTAAACGAGGATTCAACCAAAGTTGTGTATGGGATCAAGTCATACCTACCTTTTGATGCTATTTAGAAACATGTAAGCTATGCTTGAAACAGTGAGGAACAACATACTTTTTAATTTCAAGTTTAGTTTCTTGTTTTAAGTAAACATTGCAATCATTTAGAAACATTAAAGATGTAGGAAACCGTGCCAGGAACTGATCTATCGCATTTCATGTGATTTTGTTGAGAAACAGAAATTATATGCTCAAAACAACGAGGAAACATAATTTCTAAAATTCAGAAGTTGCTTGTCCCGATTTTAATGAAAACTGGCATTTTTGTGTTGGAATTTTCCAAAGCATGAAAATGAAAGTTAAAGAGGATTGCATTGGCTTTCCAATGATATTTTGTGTTGGAATTTTCCAAAGCATGAAAATGAAAATGATACCTATATAATATAAGCCTGATAAGAAATGTGGAAGTTAGACCAAATTTTGTGAGAAGAGCTTGAGCCCACCTTAAAAGCAAGGATTGGAACTGATAATTAGTCTTGCCTAATTGAAGTTCAATTTTGTTGCAGCTAGTCGTAACCAAACTGTTTAGGCATTCAAATATGTCGACTTAGCCTAATTTATAATTAAATGATGAATTTGATAATTTTGCAATTTTCTTGTGCGATTTTCTTGCATGAAAATTATCTCGTGTACATTGTTCTTTGTTTCCCCATTGCATTTGAACTCTTAGAAGAAAATGTGCATGCCCATGGTAGTCGGGTTTGGTCTTGATGTCATCAAAGATGACAGAATTGATACATATACAGGGAATTTTAACTAAGCCCTGTTGAGCAAGAGCACTTGCCTTGCAGGGCAAGTTCTAATTATTTTTTGAAGTTGATAGTATTTATTCGTCTTTAAAAATATTATTGTTGTTTCCTTAAGGTAACTCCCTCCTATTGGGGTGCCCCATGGATCTCAAAAGCAACGGGGATTTTAGTCTGTATTATGTTTTTCAGTTTCCTTGTATTTTATTGTGGAGATTTTATTCTTGATTTTGCTATCTAGCTTCCTTTTTGTTTATTGGAAAAATACATAGAGAAAATGACTCCATATTTGTCGTTGTTGAATGCCTACCTCAATGAGTCAATACTCAGCAAACACCTCTTTGAAAATTGTGCTCATCTTATTTACAGTTTTCTTCTGGTATACATTTTGAACCTCTGCAATGAGATTTTGTAATGATCGACCTTGTTATCATGCTATTCAGTTTTTTTCTCAAATTAATTGTCATTACTTGTTTCTCTGCCCATATTTAATTAAAAAAGATCCATCAATTGTTTTAGAAAAAAAACTTATTATTTTCTTGCCGCTGCAGCTAATTCTACTTCAGATAACATGCCAAATCATTCCAATCCAGTTTCTCGTACTGTTGTTCTTGAAGCTGTCAACATAGATCATGCTGATCTTGATCCTACATTCCTTAATCGGGTGAGGATGTGAAGCCATAATTAATTTGCTGCTCAAATGACGCTTTTCTAATTACATGATATATGAACTTTTAATGTGCAGATTATGACTAATATACTGAATTCTTTTAGCGCAACTAATACTGGAAGTGGTAATGTTGGCACTAATATTCGGGTAATCTAAGATTGCTCTTAAAACATATTTCTAGAACTTGATTTGTTTTTAGAATGGTTGCTCTGCACATTTGTCTTTCGCAGCTAACTTAAGTTGTTTTGTAGGAAGAAAATTTAGATAGGCTTCCAAGATCATTTGGTGATACTGGAGTTTCAAGCAGTCAGAATCAACCACATATTGCTTCTCAAAGCAGTCAAAATCAATCAAATATTTCTTCTCAAAGAATAGCGTTTGACAGGCAACAACCTGCTTTCCAATTCCCAACCGCTGTTTCATTGGGGTCCCAAAGCTTGCCAGTAAGCTGGAATTCTCATTCAAATTCGGCATTGTATAATTCCATTGTTATCTGCTGATCTCTTTTTGCTAAATGGAATGTACAGGAGCATTCATAAAATGCCTTCCATGACCAACATGCTTTGATGTTGCTACTTCTTGAGCCCTCATCCTTTTTCCATGTCATTATATTTTCTTTCTTTTGGCAGGCAATTCCACATTCCTTGACTACTCTACAACAGTACTTGGCCTATTTGAAGAATGTGTTCTGTAGAGACATACATGGTTCTAACGGTATTGGAATCTATGTTATATCTACGGCTCATTCATTTTGACCAAATTGTTCATCTTATGTATTTTAAATTATGTGGTTCAAATGCCCTCTTTTCAGCAGATAGTGATCATAATAGCAGAGATGCTTCTACAGTGCATCATAATGATGGTGGAGACTATACCTCCTTACATCATCATTCTTCTAGGAGAGATGATCTACCCTCTCCTGCAGCTCTAGCAGAAATTTTGCAGGCGACAAGACAACTGCTAGCAGAGCATGTTGAAGAGCGT